>NW_018127902.1:1494067-1516955 GCF_001952655.1 Monopterus albus
AAATCTCTTTTTTGGCCCATTTTTCCAGAGGAGAACATTCTGCCTAATAATTATGCACACCTTGATATAGGGTGTTGATCTCCTTAGGCCACACCCTCCCTCGTTACACTAAAACACATCACCTGATATGCATTAAGTCCAATAAGCGTTCAAGTTTATACTGCTTGGAGTTGGAAATTATGGATAAAATGATGATATGGTCAAAATACTCACTTGCCTAATAATTGTGCACACAGTGTAGTTAACTCTTATCTTTCTTTAATAAAATAAAATATTAGTAACTATTTCACAGCAAAAGCCAATGAAAAAAAATTGATTGTTAGCTGGACTTAAATGCTAAAATGTTGCAAACTGTTCCTTTCTACACACTTGTATTAAACATTTGACTGCAGGTGTAGTCAATTTTCAGTCTGAGATTGAGTACCTTCAGCTTAGTGTCTACAAATCACTTTGTCTCCATTACCTGTGCTTTACCTCTGTGGGGAGAGTTAGTGAACATTGGTACCAGTGTGGCTGGGCAGGCTTTGGCATCAAATCTGCTATTTGTTAATGTCTTTAATTATTACATTGGACTCTTGTCATTTGACAGATCTGAATGTACTTTTTGTTGTTGTTTTATAAAGACGTCGGTAGAAAAAAATGAGCCATGCTGTGTTTGTGTTTTTTATATGCCACAGTTTTAATCTGCTTGTTTAATGTGATAAAGGATACTTGTCCTTGTTTCTTCTTTCAGCATCACTCCCTGACTTGTACTGTCCCAACTCTAACTTTTTTTTTTTTTTATTATTATTAACCAAGCTATTCCTGGCTCTCCATATTACATACTACTCCTGCTCTTTCTCTGCCTTTCTCCACTGGTGCTGAGCTGAGGTTTCTCCATGTTGTGGTGGAGAGCAGCAAGAAAGGAAGAGGAGCTACTGTGGCCTAGACTAGTCAGCTCTAGAAAAGGGGAGACTTGACCCAAATATGTCTGCTAGCTAGTTAGCCTTAGTACTACCTAAAATTGGGCTACAGCTGCAGCTTTTCTCTGCAATGACTGCATGACTTTACAGTGGGAGAGGACGAAGTAGTAAGCAAGGCCTTGGATTATTGATGTACTCTATCAAACATCTGAGAGGGCTGCAGCTGATCAAAGCTGTAACAGGGTGAGAACAGGGAGTGTTGGGTAGGGCAGATGTTCACAGTTTGTCTATAGGATCACCTGCGTGTTTCAAACCAGCATGTCTGTTTGTGTGTCTTTGTATGGACGCCCTGAGCTGCAGGGCAGGGCAGTGCAGAGGGTTTGGTGTCACTGACCTGGGAAAAGTGGGTTAAATTCCAATCATTCTCTTACATCTGAAACCACACAGTTTCTAGTTTGTCTTGTCTACAAATTATCTTGCATATTTGTATAAGTGAATGAGAGTGAGAGCGTCCTTTGCTATGGCAAAACAATTTAACTGGATTTAATTTATTACCTCTCTCCTCCTTCCTACTTTTGTGTGCCTCTCAGAGGTTGCTATTTCATCTTGTTTATTAACTCTGTGCCCAGTGCCCAAGCTCTCTTTGAACGTTACCCTGGCCTTGTTTCATAGTAGCTTTAAGGCCTCCAGACTCCGGATTGCCACAAGAATTTTCATTCTGTAGGATGCTTAAAAATAGGTGATGCACTCATGATTGTGGAAGAACTCTTGTTTGATTTGCATTAATTTTCTTCCAAATATGATGTTGGGCTCATGGCCACATGTCTTGTTTTCATTCCCTGCCTTCCTTGTGTTTTGTTTGATCAGTCTTAGCCCTATGCGCCAAAGGGTTAAACAAGTACAATTAAACCAGTTGCCTTGAGCCCTGACAACTTTTTCCATTCTTGCTGGAAAGTTTCCAGTGCTATTTATATGAAACCCTGGGCCTGACAATAAAGAAACCCACTTGGCCAGGATTAAGTATTTCCCATTATCCTAAGGTTCTGTGTCACCCATTGCATACAAAAATCATAAATAGCAGACAGACCATACAAAATGTATGGTCCTTGTCTGTGGAGATAGATATGCAGTCAACGAGTGGATGGCACATACAACCAGGAACAAGTAAAATCACCCCTTATGACATAACTACTATTGTGTAACCAAATAAAATATTACATTTAAACTGTCCCTTTCTTGATGAATGATTTGTTGCAGTGACTCTCCCACCTCTTATTTTAGACCAAATGACTGCAGAGAGACAAACAGCCTTTAATCCATGTTCAGGGGAGAATGTAATTCACTTTTGGCAAAGATACTGACACATAACATTGTTACTGTTGGCCTGGAAGACATCACAGTACAGTGGTGTTTGGCAGCTGCCCACAAGGTTTATGTATGTTTCAGTGGGTGAGTGGTAAGTAGTAACTAGTAAGGCTATAGAAAACAATCCAGGTTTACAAATATAATTTATCATTATTATTCAGCAATACAGTATGTAAATTTCTAGCATGCATCAGCTGCTGTATAATCACTAAAAGACATTCCCAGAAGAGGGCAGTGAAAAGCACATAGTCTCCATTTTACTCACAGTTTGTGATTGTTTTTTTTTTTTGTTGTTGTTGTTGTTGTTGATAATTTTTGGGTTTCATGTCAAAATTGCATTGTTTTTATGTATGCTTAAGCTGCTGTATACAGTATGTCATGAGTGTGGTTTTATACCTGAGTGAGTAGACATGTACTCAAAAGGTTCTTGCATTGTATTCTGAAAACGCATTTAAAATTACATAACTACTGGCTATCACCCAGAGCTGCCTTGTATAGCATAAAAATGTGTCCAAGTACATAATTTTACATGTTCATATTTGATAAATACTACATTTCATTTCAAGAAGTTTCACTCAAGGATCTGTTTATTAAAATCTACTTACTGAGTACTTTAAATATATTAAAGCTGCACTGATCACTAATTTTTATAAGGCAAGGCAGCTTTATTTATATGGCACATTTCATACACAGAGGCAATTCAAAGTGCTTTACACACGCAAAGAAGGACAAACTATTTAAAACAAGCATTAAAACCATAATAAAATCAATTAAGACAAATTGAAGATTAAAAAAATGATATATAAAAATATTATGTGTAACTGTTTTGGTTTTATTGTGGCAATTTTACCGTTTTGCTACAAGAGGCAGCAAAAAATGTTAAACCCAATGTATTCCACCTTCTAAGTACCAAACTGGCACCAAAGTTAGCAGCTAGCTTGTGAACACGATGAAACATTGTGCTACATGACCAGAGCAAACTACTGAGAATAAAAAGCACTCCATTTGAATGCTAATGCTGTTTCTGAAACTGAACTTGTTCACCATTCATTTTATGAACTGATATGTCAGCATTTTTGTTTTTATTTTTGCAATGACCTTAAATGGCAAAAAATGGATGCAGATTTAAATACTGTCAACCTTAACTCCAAAAATACCAGAAAAATGTATATATGCCATAGTAGTATACATTTACTTGTACAGTTGTTGAGCATACATATAAATCACACATAAACCAAGTCTGTAGAACTGCCTTCTTTCACCTACGCAATATCGTAAAAATCATGAGCATCCTGTCTCAAAGTGATGCTGGTCCATGCATTTGTTACTTCCAGGCTGGACTAACTCTTTACTATCAGGATGTCCCAAAAGTCCCTAAAAAGCCTCCAGTTAATCCAAAATGCTGCAGCCAGAGTAAAATCCAGAATAGGATTTAAAATCCTTCTCCTAACATACAAAGCCCTAAATGACAAGGCTCCATCGTATCTTAAAGACCTCATAGAGCCTTATCATCCCAACAGAGCACTTCGCTCTCACAGTGCAGGTTTACTTGTGGTTCCTAGAGTCCACAGAAGGGGAGGCAGAGCCTTTAGCTATCAAGCTCCTCTCCTATGGAACCAACTCCCAGTCTCAGTTCGGGAGGTGGACACCCTCTCTACCTTTAAGATTAGACTTAAGACTTTCCTTTTTGATAAAGCTTATTCTTAGATTAATGTAATATTTTTTGTTTTCAATACAATCCTAGTAGGACAGTGAGGGGCAGTAGAAAGGTGCTTAGCATGTTGCTATATGTCTTCTGATATTTCATGGCATCATAACAACTAATGTGGCTGAACAGGGATAAGACTGACAGCCATCTTGGTAATGGCAAGCAAACTGGGGGCCTGATCTATCGTGTTGCCACTGAGTATATTTAACCGTACCAGTGGTTTCTAGTCAACAGGATGGCCTTCACTTGCTCCCCCTGTAGTGCTGTTTATGAAATTATTGGACCTGCATTCTAGGATAAGTTTGTTTTGGTGTACCATCCTTTAGTTATAGACCTAGACTGAGGGTCGCCCTAAGGTGTGGTGCTCCTGTCCTCCCCTCTCCCCTCCTCTCTGTCCATTCATCTACTGTATATGCCATCATTACACATCACTAACTTTGTGTCTCCTCTCTCCCGCAGTGTGTCCTCTCTCTCTCCTTGTACTTTTCTGCAGGTTGCCCTGGCCCTGGAGCGTAAGGTCTAGACCTTTCTTTGTAAAGTGTCTTGAGACGACTTTTGTCAACCTTAACTCCTTAACAAATAAAACTGAATTGAGTTGAACATACTAGAGCTTTTCCATTATCGGTAAATAATCAGTACAAGTTGTTCACCTGGGTTTCACTTCAGTCAGCGTGTGCGCGTGCACGCCCACGCGCACCCCCTTCTCAGTATCTCGCTCCCTCCACGCGCAGCAGACGGAGGCATCCATAGAGAGCTCGTGCGGCCATCCTCCGCCTCACTACTTCCATAACCACATTTCAACATGACATAAGAAGACAACCCCGGCTCAGACGCTCACCCTTCTTGTTAGACAGCCCTGGCAGCATCGGTGCTACCAATTTCCCACTGAAAAACAAAACCAAGGGGGAAAAATCCCCCTTGTTCCCCTGAAACCCCTCCCTTGTACTTCTCTTCACCCGTTCCCGGGAGCTAAGTTAATTGCTAGCGAAATAAAGGGGGGTTACTCGTTTCTTCCCCCTTTTTTCTTTTTTACTTTCTTTTCTTTTTTTTAAATTCGGGGATCCGCATGGATGTGTCAGCGGCTGAGGGGATGTCTCTGCCGGGTATCCGACTCCTGAATCGGCCGACGCAAGTGATTCCGAAGCAGAAGAGGGTCAAAGCGAAGCGGAAAATGCGAAAGGAGTTGGTTTTAATCCAGATATGCTTGTTCGGCGGCTTGCTTCTGTTCGTGAAAGGGTTTTCCTACTTAACGGAAAATTCAGGTGAGGATTTAGCTGCTTGTTCGGCTCCTGCAGGAAGCGCTGGGATGCCGGTTGAGGCGGGGGTTAAATGCCCCCAGTATTTAGCTTGTGTTTATTACTGCAATTGCATGTTTGCCACTGTAACCGTTAACGTAGCCGTCCTCGATTTGTTCTCGTTTGTCGTCAGACATGTAGCTGCAGCCTACTGTAGGCTACTAGAAAATAAACATTAACATTAGTAAGATAGCAATAGGCATTGGGAAAACCACCGTACTTAAAAGCATCTCCCTGTTATAATATATATAATCTTATAACTTATTATTCTACTTAAGTGACTTATAATATTCCTGTATAGTTTGCTGCACCTGACTCATAGTATCATTGTAAAATGTGACATGTCAGGCTATCCATTGAAATTCCTGTTCTTATGAAAGTTTTGCTCTAGTGTTTATATTCTTCCAATTACTGTTTATTATTATTTTAGTTAGTCAGCGTTTCCAGATATTACATGTTTCATTTTTAGTAGGCTATAATATCCCCATGACTTTATTAAAACCACTGCATGGCTTTTTTTTCTGTTAAATCACTTCAAAACCAATAGAGCCATCTTAGCCGCAGAGAGTTACGTCCAGTTGACTGTTTGCCCCAGGCTGACCTACAAGGCCTGCTGTGGGTGTTGGAGCTAAAGGGTCATAGAGCTACACAGTAGCCTGTAATGGGAATTCATGTACCTGAACTATTGGACATGATGCAGAGATAAGGGATACAGAGGCTTCTGCATGTTCAGGTGTTCTAGCTGCAAAGTGGTGAAATCAGGGCAGTGAGCCCCAGGGTACAGACCTGCACCTCTCTATGTTCCTGCAAATGGTTACACAGTGTGCCTCTCCCTCTAAGTTCATTTTCAAGCTGTACTGACATATGTTAAATGATTTGCATTGCTAAAGCACATAAATGCAATCAAATGAAACGTTGAAAAAATTGCAGCACTCCCTAAAAGCAAACATCTGTACCACTTTCCTTGATGTCTTCATGTTCCTCTCTTTCTCTTTTTATCTCTTTGACTGTGCCCCCAGCACTCCATTTGAGTCAGCATCAGCTAAAGTGAGATGTATTTATCACTTCCTGTGGACAGAAGGCTTGCATGAATATTCATATGCTCATGATTTTGCACAGCATCAGTGGGATTCATTTTTCCTTCTTTCACTGTGTATCCTGGTTACACGGAAATGCAACAGCGCTGCATGTCCTCAAAATTAGAGATGAACAAGCAAAGACACTGGGGCATCTAATTCATTTTCTTTGTGCCCATTGTTTTCTTGTTAACTCTTAATCAGTTAGCTGGAATATCAATTAAAGCTGATTATTTAGGGTGCGCTTAATTAAGTTCTGCTAAATTGAGCTTGATGTTGTGGAGCTGGAAGCGGAGCACTCAGTGCCTCCTCACAATGGCACATAAATCATTCCCACACTCCTCTTCATCGCTCTGGGTGCAAAGAGAGCAAAAGAGAGAGAGGGAGGCAGGGACCAGCGCCTGAGATGCAAGCCTCAGTGCTGCTGTAACTACTGTGTGCAGTGTCATGAAGGTGAGGCAAGGTGAGAAGTTCAGCTGTGCCTTGAGGGCTCTTGAATAATTGGGCATTTTAATTCTATTTGAATCCCCCTCTCAGGCCAGACTTGTGTCTGACACGGTGGACAGGGCAGAGCTCTCCTGCTGGGCTCTCTGAAGTATAAAATTAATTCAGTGGTGTTCTTTTTTGAAGAATGTGCATATGTATGGCCACATTGGGAGCCCAACTTTGTGCACTGCACCTTTGCTCCACTCTCACGTGCATTTTATTTTGGAAACTCATGAAATTCCCCTTCAGTGTATGAATCAGGATTGGTGACTCCAAATTGCCCGTAGGAGTCAGTGTGGGTTTGTGTGATTGTCTGTCTCTAAGTGTCAGCCCTGTGTTAGACTGGTGACCTGTCCAGGGTGTACCCCGCCTCTCACCCAATGACATCTGCGATTGGCTCCAGCCCCCCTGGCGACCCTCTTCAGGATAGGCAGTACAGATAATGGATGGACTGATGAGGGTGGCAGCAGAAAGGGGGAAGATACCAAACTGACACATCTGTAGTGCACTCCTCCAGCTGTTCCGTACCCCACTGTTACATAAAGATTCAAAGTTTAATGTGACAATACAGCTGTAGCATCTCAAAATAAAACAAACTGCTTGATGCACAATTTGGAACCTACTGTATACACAGAAGCTACAACCATGACAGCAAAATTGGCTATATTGTGAATGTGCTGAAATATTTACTCATCTTTCTTTCTTTGTCCAAGGAGACAAACCTTCATCAGCTTAATTGGTCAGCGTGGAGCTCTGCTGTACATAAAAGGTGACATTGCATTAGGAATGGATATTAAATGGCTTCGGTCAATAGGCTGCTTTATTCGTACTGACCAAAGTGTGTAATATTAATGAAAACTGTTGAGCACCAAAAATTGGCCATGTGATGTTTTCATGTGTGCAGAAGTACACAGGCAACCTCTATTGAACAAACACCAGTTCACTGAACATATTATAGTTAACACTGCATGTATACAGCAGTTTCAGCAGGCTGCCCCTCTGTGCCGCAAATGCTTTATAGTCAGGGGTGTGCATAATCAAAGGAGCACCTGGTGATCTTGCTTGGGACTCACACTGTACATGGCACAGTTATCCTGCATGCTGTCATCATTACTACTCTCCTCACTGCTCTTATTGCTGTATTCCTCTATTTCAACCTTTCGGATGATGATCTGGGCCTTTTTTCCTGCTTGAACCTGTAATGAGCTGACTGCATCTATAAATCAACAGCTGGCTGTAGTTCACCAGTCTCTGTTGTCATTTTAGACAAGTGGACATACATCAGTGATGAAAGGTGAGAATCTGACAGGCAGGACATGTACTTGCTTTTTATTGTACTGAGATGTGAAAATCCCCTCTCACATGCAGCATTGCTCAGGGGCAGTGTAAGGGGAACAGAAGAACCTTGTGAATGTTGGAGTAACTGTGATTTGCTTGTTGTCATTATGTTGACCAAGTCATACCCAGATGAAGCTGTCAGACCTCTTCCTGCTTCCTTTATACACATCCATTCTCTTAAAAATGATTTGGCTCTAAATAAACGGCGCTGCTTTTATCTGCAATATTGGGATTTATACAGCATGTCTAGCACCACATCACTGTGCGGTCATCACCATGGAAGCTGATGTGGCCACTTCTCAGCAAATACACATCTCTTGTGTTCAGGTTCAGTCTGGTGTTTCTTTGCAGGCGGTGGATTACCAAAGTAGTTACTTAACATGGTGACATTTCGGTAAATTGATAAGAATCCTAGAAACAGAAACACAATGTAGCTGCTAATGAAATCAGTTAATTAAAAAATTAAGTCTACACAACCGACAAGCATAATATTTTACACAGCTAACAACACATTATTAACTTTAACATGCTTGTAATGATGATTTTACCAATGATACATGAAGAAACCTTGAGTTTCAGTCGATAAAGTATCCCAAAGTGCCAGAAACGTTTGTACGCAAAAGCATTTTTAAATGTAATATCACCACGTATTCTTGATTTTAACCACCCCTGTCTATAGTGTCATACACACTGTAAACACAACAGGCCATGCATGCTTGTTCAGATTCATATTTTACTTTAATTAGTAATTTTGGGCTGTCCCAGGCAAATGGTGATCGTGACAGCGCTGCTGTCAAATCTTAGGCCATCAGTCAAAACTGTTTTAGTTTACTTAGTTTACTGTTTTAGTTTAGTTTGTGCTGTAAGACTCTTTTGACAATGATCAATACAGCAACCAATGACAACCTCATTATCAAGTTTTCTCCTGATTTTTGACAAGAAAACCTACAGTATGTTTACATCCTGGAGGTCATTCTTGACTTTCTGTGTAGTAGAGTGTGGATACCCAAACTGAGCCTGATGGGATCTGTTGGTACCCGAGGGTTCAAGGCCGGGTTCGGACAGAAATTTTGAAATTATGTTTGGGTCCGGGTCAGTTTGGATATGTAGACCAAGCTTTAGACTAGACGGCTGGAGCCAGTCCCTTCAGCCACTGGGTGAGAAGTGGGGTACACCTTGGATAAGTCGACAGTCTGTGACTAGGCATACCATTCATATGCCCATTCACACCTACAATCAAGAGAGTCGCCAATCAACTTTGCAAAATCAACATTTAATGTTGCCATCTTGTTCTTGGTTGTGACTTTTTAAATTTAGTTTATTAATTTAAATGTAATTAATTCTTAAATTAAAAAGCTGCCAGGGCATTGTAAAACCCTGTTTTGTTTTACATTTTCTAAACACCAGAACAGTGTAGATGGATGATGTGACTTTTTGACATATCTTTATTTCCAGCTTTTTTTTCTTTCTTATTTACTTTGCAGCACTATCACTGACCAGATAATAGAGTGCTGTAGGAATGATGCATTTTTGTAGGTCAGCCAATGGGATTTTTCCACAGGCTTTTGGATTATTACAGAAAATCAGCTCTGTGACAAAAAACGGTTTATGACACTTACATATTTTGTTCAGCAAGATAATCTTCACAAGTGAACACCACTGTTATGACTTTCATCTTGTAATCTGATTCATAACCCTTACTTCTTTTACAAGATCCTTGATCTAGCTAGTGATCCTGGCTGTATCAGTTAGAATAGTATGCAAGTGCGTAATTATAAACACAATGGGGCTATAAAGGTGGACTAGAGAACAGATGGGTCTCCGAGTTCAGCCTAAAGACATTTAATATTCCTGACAACCTCCTCATTTAGACACTTTTTAACAACCACCTTTTTAAAGACATAAAAGCTTAAAAAATCACAAGTGGGGTATTTACTAATGTATTTATGTCATATAACAAAATTTGAAAATGTATTGACCTTATTTCAGGTGTCTAACCACAAACCTATTCAAAAAAACCCATTGACTTCAGGGTGAGGGAACTGGAAGTGCAAACATGCTGACTCAGTTCCAGGTTTTACTACTCATTACTAACGCACTTTATCATTGCAACAACTGACATTCCTCAAAAATGATACTACAGCCAAACACAGATTACATAGATTGAGACCGTAACTTTTTTAGAGCCATTGTGACATGGCATTGAACTTGTAAAATTGTTATTATCATACCTTTACTTATTCTTTATCCAAATAGTTTTTGATATAAATAATTTTTTTTGCCATTCTAGGCTAATTAATTTAAGTTGTGTTCAAATTCGTCGATGCCATTTAAAGACAAAGGATAGTTTTGGAATCAGTACTGAAACTCAGATGCGGTGTTAGATCTACATGTTACAGCTGTACTGAAATGTCCCATGAATGTAGACTTTTGTTTCTGTGACAAACCAGGTTTTGACGTCTCCAGCCAGACCAGCGAGGAACAGGAGACATGGGGAGGAAGAAGGCTACTGCAGGAAATGGACAACAACAGCTTGGAGGAAATAGAAAGTGAAGAAACTAAGAACTGCACTGCTCCAGGTAAGATGAAGACAGGATGAAAGAAAGAGGACACCCAAGTGATCACCCCTTCCCTTCCTCTCTTTATTTCTCACTCTAGAACAGAGAGAGGGAGATGGAACTGAGAAACAAATGATCAGCTTGCATATAAAGCCTTTGTACCCTTTCTGGTCTGACTGTTTCCTCTTCTGTAATGTAGGGTAACCCAGATTGACAGGTCAGATGAACACACGCTACAACAAACAGTGACTTTCTGGCTGCCTCAGCGCTTTTCATGGCCTCCATCACATTTTTAAGGATCTTGCAGGTTTCATTCTCACTCTATCTCGCTCTCTGTTTCTGTCTCACACATAGACTGTATTAAACATAGATTAAGGTGACAGCTTCCAGAAGTAAAGCCAACAAGAATCAGCCACTGTTGCATAGGTCATAGAACTCGCACCCTTCATGTTAGCAGATGGGACATAAGCCATACTAAAAACTCAAAGTACAAATCAAAATTTTCCCAGAGGTGATTTCTGTGGTTTTTGCTAGATATTATCAAGCTGACTTGTGGTCATTTTTCAGGTAAATTTGTTTTTGATAAGTTATTTGATGATATAAAAAGGGGTGTATTTTGGATGATTTGACGGCTTTGATTGACGGCCTGATACATCACTCCACGTCTCAGTCGCTACTGCGCAGAACCTGGTTGCAAAATGCCAAGATGACAGCTGCCCTGTTCAAGATATTTTGGCTTCATTTTTGCATAGTGGAGGGAAGTGGTGATGCGTAGTCCATTTTTATATACAGTTCATGGTCTCACACTGCCTCTTTCTTATTCCTGCCCATTCTCTTCCTCTGTTTCCCTCAAGTTTTCCCCCATAGTGGCCGCATCTCAGAAAATAATTCTTGTTTCCATGGCTACCTTTTATCTTATCATCAAACAGTGACTTCTGTTTGAGGCACTGAATGATAGTGTTGCTTGAAAAGTTTAAATCGTGTTAAAAGGATTGAAAAGGACCACATAGGTAACATGCTTTCATGTCATGTAAAACCATGGTTTGTGGTGTAATCCAGCCTGTTTTTCACTGAGCAAATCTGTATGCATTTATGGATTTCCCTTATCACCTGTCTCTTGCTATTTTCAGACATAGATGGAAATAATTTGGATGCTCAGTGCTGATTTAATTGATGTGTCCAAAGTAGAATGGAGTTGGAGCTGGCTCCACTGCAGCAGGTCACACTGACAAAAAAAACAGCAGGAAATGATTGGCTTCCCCTCAGAGGGAGGGATGGCTCTCTCTTGAGCTCATTAAGCAAAATGGCCATCATCAATCTCCTTCCTCACTGTCCCAAGGTCTTTAAGGATCTATAAAGGGAGCTGAGGTCAAAGTTCAACTTGTTCTCTCCTCCTGCTTATTATACAGCAGCTGTTCTTTCTTCTTCTTATGCTAAAATTAAAGCACATGCCCTGGTGGCTTCAGCCTTTGCCACCCTCTGGAGGACTGTAAGGTTTTTGCTTAATAACTTCAGTGAAAGTCTTGACCCACTCTTGTGATTTGTTCTTCTGCCCCTGGTATGAGACACATAAAATGTACTCCTGTGGGGAGTGGGTGAGTCATACTTCATCTGACCTTTGAGAAGAAAGAATCTCCATGTTTTAAAAAGGTGCTGTATGTGTGAAGGGTGGGATGCTGAAGCAGTAAACCTGAGCTGTGGGGTGAGAGCAGATTTGCAGGTTATATTATAGCTGCAAATAATGACTAGTTTTCATTTAGTCTATTAAATTCAATTGAATAGCAAGAAAAAGGTGTAATGTGCTTGACGTTCATGCAGGAGATTGCAGTTGGCATCCTGTTAATATGCAGTTAATGTTGCCTGTCGTTTTTTAACCGAGGCTATGGTTTCCACTGATTTTACAGTAATGTCTTGTTAATGGTCTTGAGAAGTACTTTATAAGTTTTATAAAGCTATGTGGATCCAGAAGGAGCAGCTTTAAGTCTAAGCTTTAAGATATCAAGTGTTGAAACATGCTGGTTGTGGCTGAAGACCAATTTGAAAATCTTGGAATGTGAAGTTAAAAGTTAGCTTTGGTCTTCATTTCCGTTTCAGGCTAGTAGCCTGAGGCTACATTAGCTGCTATTAGCATAACACACCTTGATTTAAATCGTATAAATCAGAGTAGGGCAGCACGGTGGCGCAGTGGCACAGTGGTTAGTACCGTTGCCTCACAGCGAGAAGGTTCCGGGTTCGGACCTTTCTGTGTGGAGTTTGCATGTTCTCCCCGTGCTTGCGTGGGTTCTCTCCAGGTACTCCGGCTCCCTCCCACAGTCCAAAGTAGTAAGCTGGAACTAGTTTGGATGGTTTAAACCTCTCTAATTGTCTCATGGCTTCTGTGTTTGTTTGTTTTTTTTTGCCTTATTCGGCTTTTTCTCTGTGATGTCACCATATTCCAAGAACCCAGCAAATAACTTGGCAAGCACAATATTGTTATTACCAAAAGGAATGATGACCAAAGTTACAGCAAGACCAAGAGTGGTGTCACTGAATGAAATGTTAAGAGATCAGCTAATTAATTAATTTCTGAGGCAGCCAGGAATGTCTGTACTGAATTTCATGACAGTTCATCCATGGGTTGTCTGGACATTTCACCAAAAACCGAAAGTGTTAACCTACAGGAAAAGTCAGAGGACCACAGTCAGTGGGATTCAGGCTCTAGGAAACATGAATGAAGTTGTTGAGATATTTCATCTGGACAAAAGTGACTGACTGCCCGACATTGCCCTCCATGGAGCCATGATGCTAGCATGACTAAAAGTAAGACCCAAGTTGTATTAATGTTTAAACTTGATTATCAACTTTATTACTCTTTTTTTATTTTCTGTCATTTGGCTAATCAATTAACAGTTGAGTTATGTGTGTGATCATGTAGTAGCTTGTACATGTATTTGTGTACTACAGATTGCGTGAATGTATTCCACAGCTTGCCAGCCACAGCAAGTAGAGTACAAGGCTGGCTGATGAGGAAGCATCCCAACATGAGCTCTGTGTTCTGGGAGGATGCAGCATGGTAGAGGCACTCACTGATTGTTGCATGAAATTAAAGGCCTGCTGATAAAGTGCTTGAAAAATGAGGGAGAGAGAGTCAGAAAGACAAAGGAGAAGAGAGAAAGGTCCTCATTTGCTAATTTCCCCCCCTCCCAGGCACACATGAAACAAGCCATCTCACCCATCATTACATCTCCCTTCCTAATTTTAATTGTGAGGGCCCCGCTGCTTCTGTTGATTTCAGACACTTGTTTAGTCCCTCCACCCCCTCTCTATCTCTCTGTCATTTTTAGTCAAGGGAAAAAGAGGGGAAGCACAGACTGAGGCTTTTAGTAATGGTTGCAAATGGTTACATCTTTGTAACTTTGTTGCTTTCATTCATTATTTTCTCACCTCTGCTCTCCTGAGGTTTGCAAATTACTGAAAATATCAAAGAGAATTTCCTGGCTAGCAGAGAGTTGAGTTTGTCTATGTGTTTGTGAATGTTGATGTGTGTGGGTGTCAGTGTGCATGGAGCTGGGTGAATTCAAGCAATCTGGTACAAAATAAACCATCTCTGTGCTGCTTTTGACCTTCCTTTTATCAGGAAAAACAATGGTTTGTTTATTTAGATGACTCTACTGTTCAAATCTAGTGTGCAAGGCCACAATGTACTTTGATGACAACCCCCCACACACACACCCCCACCCCCTGGCATATGGTGTAAAATAAGAAAAATCCATTACTTCTGCAGATGTCTCAGCAAAGGATAAATTTGTCATCTGCAGTAAAGGTGATGAAATGTACTTTTTAAACACATGGCTATACACATACCCCCCCCCCTTATTCTTCATCACCACAGTCCTGATGCATCTTGTTCCATCAGTCCTTCTCTCAAACATATTTGTGAACACAGGTGGTTAACATAACCCCCTGAGCAGCTTTGTGTGCAGTACAGCAGCATTGGCTGTGTGCTTAGACAGATACAGTGGTGGACTGCTCTCTCCAGGGGTCTTTCCCCAGAGGCCGTCGTTCTCTGTTATTAAAGATCTTCTCCTCCCCTCTCTGCTCAGCTCAGCTCTGACCCAACACTCCATTTTAGGAAAGGAAGCAGCTATGACTTAATCAGGGCTTCCCTGTGAGAAATGTGGTGTGTGTGTGTGTGTGTGTGGCTGCAAGTTGAACCATTAAGAACTGTAGCCTTGTTAAGAATAGTATTGATTAATGTGAAGGTGCAAGTCCTGATTTCTGCAGTGTGTAGAAGTGTGTGCGTGCAAGTTTGTTCAGTGTGTGTACTTGAGTGTATATTTGTTCTTTCTTTCCTTGCTTCACACAAGCAGCCTCCTGGCTCCTGCTCACATATCAGAGCCAGGTTCAGGTTCAAGTTCCTTTTTATTGTCAATTCCACAGATATGCATGACATGCAGTATAAAGGGAAATGAAATGTTGTTTCTTGTGGACCCCAATACACAGACAGACATTAAGGAGACATTAAAGAGTATAAAACAATCAAAAGATCCCAAAAAACAAAATGACTGTAGACTAAACCTAAAAGAACAAACATCACATGCTCTTAAGGCTAAGAGTGAGCTGCGATAGCTTGAATGAAAATACCTCGACAATAGGCCCCCACTAATCAAATGCAGTATTGACCCAGGGACTGCCTAGAATAATTTCCACTGAGAAATGGATTTTGTCATATGATAATATTAGCACTGAGTGGGATGCTACTTCCTTCCCAACACAATGAAAACAACAGTATTAACAGTTGCAGTTCTTTCATAACTGCCTTAATGTTCAGACTGGCTAAGTCATCTTGCTGTGCAGCAGCTCTGGGCTCAGGGGAATAAGACCACTCCATCACAGCAATTGTGAGTGTCCCCTCTACAGTGGCTCCCACTGATTTTCTGACTGTTCCTCCCTCACACTTTCTTAATCTCCTGCAGATACAGTAGAACCATAATCCAGTGTTATTTTTTATTTGCCTTTTGTTGCCTTTTTCCTTTGTCTTTTTTCTTCCACAGTGATTGTGGTGTTTCTTCTGTCTCTCTGTTCTCCTTCCACATACAGAGGAAATGCTTCCCAGTTCCCCTGCTGAATTATAGAGCCCAGGTTATTTGCCACCAGCGTTTAAAGATTCCTCCTGCTGGTGTGACTGTGAACAATGTTGAGGCAGTTTCGTGAGTGCCTTGAGCATCCTTCAATGCTGCTGCTTTCTCTAGAGTTTGAGGTGACATAAAAGGCCCACACAATGTGGTTTTTCTTTCTGAACAGCATGCTGAATATACAGTTGAGCTGTGTACTGGGTTGCACGCTCTTTTGCAGTTGTTACCATCTGGTCATTTTATAACTTTATTAGACCGCAGAAGGCTGACAGAAGATGAAGGGACTTAAACCAGGGCTGTTGTGATTACAATGGTCAGCATTATAAACAGCTGTGTCACCAGTATGTCCTTACATTCCCACCATTTTTCTCACCTGCTTTCCTTTTGTCATTCTTTCAGTTTACTTTTAATTTTGAGTTTGACTAGTGCTTTTTGTATTCTTCTGCATTGTTTTATGCAGTTTTACTTGTCTCTCTTTACTTATTGACCACCCAGAAAGGAGAGGTTGTAACTGAGATTTAGGTGTTACTGTGATGAGAACCTGACCCTCCACATTTAAATATATGAATTTAGGGGATCATGTGGGTGCTCTTTGTGTCTGTATGTCATAGTAAGGAGAAAGGCATGAGTTTGATAGGGTGGTGTAAGGAAAACAAATAAATATGATGCACTTTATTCTGTGAAGGCAATTATTTTCTTAGTCTTTGCATGACTAAAACAAGCAGCACACACAGTATGTGCTGCACAATAGCACATAAACGATTAGAGTGCAGGGAGTGTGTGATAAGGTATTTGATGTGCTTTATGGATAAGAATATTTCACTCTGTCAGACTGCCTTATAAGCTCTTCACACAAATAAGCCCAGCAACTGCAAGGCTTTGATGATGACTGACAGATCCACAGCTCCCAAATGGTAGACCAGACAGTCTGAGATCCACCAAGGGATAGGTGTATAAACAGCTTAATAGACTGAGAGAAGTATTTGCATAACTTAATTACATTAAACATAAAACATAATTTGACTCTTGATATCAATAATAATTCTTTTCACTTAAGACTTTTTACTGTTTGCTACTGTTTTGGTACTGTTTATAACAACACAGGATGAGCATGTTTCCAGTAGTAAAACATACAGTATATACAGTTACAAATGTCCCTGGATCCTTGTTATAGGCTACATTAATTTGAAGGGAGCAAAGTAAATGATGAACTATACAGTACCAAGTTCATTAGTTAATATTGGACAGCACGCAGATGCTGATTGACAGAAAACCAGTTCAGTTCCTGTTGGTGAGCCAAGTCTTTTTGGGACCAAAACACCAGTTGCATATTTTGACCAGTGACAACTGTCAAGATGGTGGACAGTATGATATATCTGCAAAGTTATGTTACTCTGTATTCACATTCATCCACACAGTCTACCTGTGACCAGGCAACACACTTTGTCTCCATGTTGTTGTTGTTGCTGCTTCTACAGCTCTGTGTTGCTTTCTTGCTGTTGCATGTGTTGTACACACCCACTGATGATGGCGAGGTCATCATGATCCCAGTTTGAATCCGGCAGGCATCTAGTTCTTGGAGAAAATCAAAATTTTAGATTCCAAACCAACAGTTTTTGGTAGAAATGCTCAGAACTTGGTTCATGAACAGGAACCGAACTGGTTCTCTCAGTCAAAAAGAGGGTAAGTGAGCACTAACCTTTGTCAAGGGACAATTCAATTTCCCCATAATGCCGTAAAAGCAATATTTCCATGAGAGTCTGACCCTCATAATGCGATTGCTTGACCATGAAAACCTACAGCTGGCATTTGGAATGTTGCTGGTATCATTATTAATTTGAAAGAAAATTGAGAAAAACAATAGGCATGAATGATTACTAAATCGCATGAATGGCTAAATGCAATCCAAAATCAGAAAAAGGGGACGGTATGAAAAATCAGAATTGACACGAGTGTTTATTTTGAATAAAGAATGAAGTTGATGAGGTATAACATCAAATAATGTGCTGCTGTATTGTTTTCAATGTAATAGACAGATAATTTACACATCACTATTTTCAGATTCAGTTTTGATCTTACCAATCCAGCTTTTTCTGATTTCGGCTTGTAAATGTTCCATGCAGGCTAAAAATGTGTACTTAAGGGTCCTTCATAGACTCACACAAGTCTCAATATGTGGACAATTCTAAGTCCACTGTAGAGTTTGTTTTCCAGCAGGCCTCCTGCTACACTATGGGGCGTTCCCACATATACAAAGTAGCTGGCAGTTGCTGTGTTCTGGGAGTGTGTTGTGTTGGACAGATGTGAAATATACAAATATATGCCATACTACATATGTTCTTGTCTCCATTTCCTGATGCACATTTTTTTTACAATCACAGTAGGTGGTTGTAGTAGTAAGTTTGACATTGAAGACAAAACTGCTGAGGATGGGAGGACACAGTGCTCACAATGTGCAGCTGGAACACTGGCGTCCTCGCCGACAGACTACTGTGCTCTGAATGAGATGTGGCTGCCTGCTAATAGAGCTAGCTTGGTCAGATAACGAGTACTCACAACTCCAAAAACATTGGAACAAATTTTTAATTACTTGGATAGACTGACCACATAATGTATTATCAACTTAAGTGGTTACTTTGTCACCTGAAAAACATAATAAACATAATACCAGTCCTAAGATCAAAATTAAAACATCTTTGAGCCTGGCTGCAAATCTGTTCCGTGGCCCGTACCCTACCTCTCCAAAACAGTTCATCCAAATCTGTTCTTCACTTTTTGAGTTGTGCTGTTAGCAAACAAATAAACCAACAAATGGCAACAAAGACATCACTCCCACCCTCAGTGGAGGTAATGTTATTTGTATTAAGAAGCTATAAATATCCATCAAAAGCTTAATGGTTCATTGGCTTTGACATCATAAAACTGACAATATGAAAATGTTTTTAAATGATGTATCCTCAGGAGAAGCACCGCCTGGATGAGATGTCTGGTTGACATGTTTGACTTTGGGAAGGTTCTGCTAGTTACTCCTTTGTTTACATTTGTTTAAGCTTGAAGGGGAGTATGTGTATATGGTTACGTGTAAGATGCTTGACAGGTTCTTTGTGACTGTTTACTAGGTCATCAAAGGCGGACTTTTCTCCTCCTATTTTTGATAAAACAGGACATCAGCAATGTAGAGAGTAATTAATCAAAGACCTGTTAAACAAGCAGAACACAACAACAAACTTGCAGAAATGCGATGCCATCACTCTCCTAGTTGCAAAATGCCTGGTCCTGTTCATTCACTAAACCTATGCTGTTATGCTGATTGTACTGAATTGTCGTTACCAATAGAGTCTGAGCATTGTGTATGAAAATAAGTTGAATCCTTGTGGACCTGGAGGCTGAGGATGAGCAGAGGTTAAAAGGTTAAAAACCACTGTATTACAAAAGTAGACATTCAGTCAGTTACCCATTATATTCAATAGGAATGGTGTCAGGGCTGTGTTATCACAGCATCCTGTTAAATATTTTATTTTATCACAATCAGAATGTAAATCTGATGAAAACAAAGACTATCTCTAAAGTTACTGTACTTTATGGTAACATAGTATTATTACTTGTATCAGTACTCATACTTGTACTCATGTACTTGAGTGGTATTGATGCACCACTAGCTAGCAAACATGGCTAACAATGTAGGATTCCAGTTTTTTAAAACAAGCTCTGCAAATGTTTTATGTGAAAGGGAATACACTCTAAATGTTTGTTAGACCTCAAGGATACACATGATGTGTTATGGTGAAGAATGCTGAATGTAAACATAGGTCTATTTACAAAAAACTGTAGAGAGTACTTTTAATGTGAGATAAGACAAATTCTATGTATCTCTGATGGGAAATATGTTTGCTGCAGTGGTAAAAGTAGCCTAGTACTGGCACCTTGCTGTAAAACAAAATAATAATCTCCAACCAACAGAATATATATACTCATCTGATTGTAGGATTATTTAACAATATGCTGCAGATGATTTCAGCACTTTTTACAGACTTTAAAAGCTTGGTACGTTGAGGAAAATTTGATGATTATAATTTTTGATCTTGCAGTCAAAATAAATTTTAAAAAGAAGTAAAAAGCATTATAAAATTCAAAAAGAAAGAAAAATACACACAAAATAAATACAAATATTAAGCATAGGATAATCACTATATTTGACCAAGTATGTTACACACACATGGAATTTGTTTCTGGTACAGAACCGAGGCAGCCATCTGCGGCGCCAACACACACTGATGGCTCTAACTATTGGGGGCAACTTGGGGTTCAGTGTCTTGCCCAAGGACACTTTGACATGTGGACTGCAGGCACTGTGATTCGATCCCCTAACCCTCCAGTCGGGAGATGACTGCTCTACCCACTGAACCACAGTCACCCTTATTAATCAACAGTCCTGTCAGTGCTGGCCACTGAAGCAACGTATTCAAACCTTTGATGCAGTACTGTGTCACCACACTGCAGATGTGAAAGGATTGTGTATTCACTAAGATGGCCTCATGCTGAGGTAATGGGAATGTGGGTACAATCTATTGCTGCAGTCACTCAAATGAAAAATGTCAGCCCAAAACTAAAATTCATTAATTATTAATATTCCAATAATGTGATGCAATGTACCTGCTATTTCTTGGGAGTAATATTTTATATCCATAGCGCGTGTGCTCTGGAAATACTACAAATATGTTATTTCTTCTGCGATAAACTATCAGGGGAACTGAAGTGAATCTGTTTTGACACTTGCCATTCATACATGGGCTATTAGCGCTCTAGTTCCTTCTTGTAGTTTCAATCCATCTGACCTGCTGCGATGATGGTGTTTTTCTGCAGCGATGAATCATGAGGACTTTTATTTGTGGAATCAAAAGGCTGAATCTAACTTGCTCCAGTGTACAGCTTGTTTCGCCATGGTAATGTACACCCAAAGTTGCCCCCACAAGATTTGTTGCACTGATTAACGTTGCTGATGTTCTGGTTGGTGTGACATGCAGAATGACAGTAGACGTGGTTAGTATGGAAGCTGTTTCTAACATAGTGGTGACCAGAAAGTAAAGGGCTTCTGTTGTGACCACGTGTTATTCAATAAAATGCACGATTGTTTTGACATATTCAATAACTGACAACAGATGTGTAGTTTTTGTACTGTAAGTAGGTTAAACACTGTCTGCACATCGTTTCAAAGAACACTTCAACACACTTATTACAGCACACCACACCACCAACAATGCCTTAATTACATGAGGAACACCATCCATCCATCAGCTATACCCACTTCTCCTTGAGGAGACGGGAGCTGATCTCAGCTGACAGCTGGGGGCTTACTGAGGAATACCATCTAGTAAAAATGTAATTAGACTCCATGACTTGAAATAATATCACCCTCACAGAATGTCAGCATCAGACATTACAACAATACCATAGCAGTTGTTTTGTAAAGAAAAACGGAGCTTTGTTGAAATACAAGAACACAATGCATACAAAACAACTACTGACTTCCCATCTGTAGTTTATCATCTAGGTCAAAATATCACAAATAACATGCAGTAACTCCTCATTGAAATCCCAGGTTGCAAAGTGCTCAAATAAGCCAGCAGGATTCTGTTCTTAGCAATGTAGATGCTTCCCTGGAGAAGTTCCCCCCACTGCTTTGCAAATGTGAGATTTTAGAGCTTCAGTTGAATAGTTTTGTTTAAAGGCATTCTATAAGTTTTGACAGTACATTATAAAACTAAATGAGTTAGAATTTGAGAAAACAACTTCAATAAACTTAAGATATTATGTTGTCTCAACTGTTTAATATATACATAGTGGTTTCTTTTACTTAAATGGGTGAAAGGATGGATCAGTATTAATATTTTGTCAACAGGATTACAACAAGATGTGATACCAGCTACCACAGACCGTGCAGGAGCCTGTGGTAATGTGTCACACTCACTGAGTTAAAATTTGTTTGCAAGGTTGTACAAGTCATTAAATGTAGACAGTGGCTCTAACAAAATATATTTTTGGAAATTTTAATTCCGTTTTACAACTTTCTTCTTCTCATTTTGTACCTAAAGCAGCATGGTGGTGCAGTGGTTATTTCTGTTGCCTCACAGAAGGTTCCGGGTTCGAGTCCTGGCCAAGACGGGGCCTTTTTGTCTGGTGTTTGCATGTTCTCCCTGTGCAGTTTAGGTTGCCTGGCGACTCTAAATTGCACTTAAGAGTGTGTGTGGCCCTGTGATAGGCTGGCGAATTTTTCAGATAATGGATGGACTTTGTATACAGAAAATAAAAAAGATAAACCTTCCACATACCTTACATGAATGGGCTTTTTGTTTCCCAGTTTATAAAAAGTTTGAGGTTTTCTCATGTTACATTGTGCTGTGCTGCTCTGATGAGTTACTGCGAAGCAAGCATACAGTGTGGTTGGTCAGCCAATTACCTAGCGGAACCTTAATAAGCCTACTATTATATTTCATAAAAATGTAATAATTTCCTATAAAATGGTGTTAGAAACCTGGAGCAGGTAAATATGGAAGCCCATTCCCGCCAGTCACTCCGACTTAGCTAAGTCGAAATTCCGACATAGCTAAGTAGAAATAATGACTTAAGTAAATCTAAGTAGAAATTCTAACTTAGCTATGTCAGAATTTCTGCTTAGCTAAGTCGGAATAACTACATAGCTAAATCGAAATTCCGACTTATATATGTCGAAATTCCTACATAGCTCAAAGTATCTTGACGTAAGCCTGTCAAGCGGAAGTAGTTATTCTTCTTCCTGTTTAGTTGTTTTTGGCGCGGAGACAGAGAGCTGCAGCATCCTTTACCGTAGCGTAGCGTGCACTGGATAACAAACAGCCATTGGAATTCACTCAAAACGGACCCACGCCTGAAATAATCTTCAATTATTCCATCCATCTGAACTATGTGGTGTGAAAGGTACTGTAGCGTTAGCTCTCAGTCTCCGCGACAAAACACGAAGAAGAATAACTACTTCCGGTTGCCAGGTTTACGTCAAGATACTTTGAGCT
>NW_018127902.1:1517114-1522493 GCF_001952655.1 Monopterus albus
TATGTCGGAATTTCTACTTAGCTAAGTAGAAATAACGACTTAGAGCGTTTTATTTCTCATTTAACTGGCGGGAATGGGCTTCCATAGGTAAAAGCTTAAGGTAAAGCTGTGTATTCTAAACATCTGTCACAATTTAGTCAAACTTTCTGGTTCAACACTGTTGGGATTATTTCCAACATTTTAGTTTTATCTCAAAATGAAGTAGTTCATATAAACTGACTAAACAAAACATTTGCCTTGTGGTGAACCTGTTTGATCGTCTGCTCAGGTTTCTTGTCCATCAGACTTTACTGTAGCGATGTTCTGCAGTGCTCCTAGATCTCAGTCATTATTTTACCTTTGCAGTGTTACTGTAATTGATAGACATGATTGCCAAACCTACAGAAATTAGACCCAAGTTGAAACTAGTGAGTAGTATGTCATACTGACACCATGCTGTAACTATATCTTTTCAGCTGTCGGGAGCTAGACTCATGATATGCGTGTGTTTGTGTTTATATGTCAGTTCAGATGTGGTGTGTGCTTGCTACAAACTGTCCAAGAATGTCACATGTCTCAGCAGGGTAACTATGCTCACAACATGCAGTGTGTCAGCCTGCATCATCATCACCTGCTGAGCATGTGCAGAACAGGCCCTGAGCCCTCCATGTATGCACAGAATATGCACGAGATGTGCATGGTGATGAGTGCTTGTACAGATCCCCAAGGGTGGGAAATGCAACTTTAATTGCCTTTTTTTGTTTTTATTTTTTAATTTCTGTGCTGAGAACTGTCCTGCCCCCAGTTGTTTTTGTTAATGTTGTCACTGTTTGCTCTTTGAACATCAACAGCATCACCTGACAGCTACACTTCCAAGGAGCAGCCATGGCTCTTTGTGACATCAGCGCAGAGTGAAACCCCTTCATCCTCTATGTGTGAGAATGTGTCACAGTTACAGTTAACATGAAAACTCTCATTACTCTAGTTTCTCTACCTCCCATCTACAGACAAGTGAAACTCCCACAGTGCTTTGCTTCAAGCCATATGGCACAGGAGCTGAAGTTCACTGGCTATAAGCTTTTACATATCCAGCCAGCTTTGACCAGGACTCTTCCCCCCATTTCTTTTGAGTAGCTACATACAAAGTAGTAGCTACATTGTGTTAGTGTTATACAGTTGGTCTCATACATCCTCCAGCACAGACTCTCATGCAGACGAGTTCAAGGTTTTTCTGTATTATAGCTAGGCTATGATCTGTATGCCTTCTAGAGTGACCAGCTGTGCTGAATGGTCATACACAAGTTTTTGACCTACAGCTGAGCAGTGGTGGAAAGTAACTAAGTACATTTGCTCAGGTACTGTACAATTTTGAGGTATCTGTACATTACTTTGTATTTTAATTCTGTGCTATTTCATACTTTGACTTCACTATATTTTAAGGTGGGCAAATATTGTATTTTTTACTCCATTACTGTACATTTATTTTATAACTTAATTCAAATTAAAAGCATATAAGGCAGTTGTAACATTAAATGTGATGTACATAATAATGCATCAGTATTTATAATCCATTAATATGATATTACATACATTAATACATTCATGTTAAATGTGCCATTCTGCAAAATTAGTACTTTTACTTTTAGTACTTTAAGTATGTTTGATGCTAATACTTGTGTACTTTTACTTACCGTAAGTAACATTTTAAATGCAGGACCTTTACTAGTGTTTTTACCCTGTGGTACTGCTACTTTTACTTAAATAAGGTATCTGAGTACTGAGTCCACCACTGCAGCTGAGTAGCTTTTCATTTCAGAGTGTTAGGAAAGCCAAATTATTCTGTTTTCTAAATCAGAAGGAAATTCAGTTTTTTCTTCTGTTTTCTAGACAATTGTGCTGGGCTTCAATGAACTTATTCCCTTTGACTAGATACAAAATAATTGTACATTATCTAGTGATTTTCAGTAGATGGTGATTAAATGTGTCCAGACTGATAGTGATCCTTTAAAGAACTGTAAAAATGAATAGCAAAACTGTTGTAAAAAGATCACATTGGCTAGATAGTATTTTGACATCTAGTCAAGCCACTGGGAGCTATTCGGGGTTCAGTGTCTTGCTCAGGGACACTTAGGCATGCGGGGAGACCGGGAGTCGAATCACCAACTTGCTGGTCAGGAGACGACTGCCCTACCTCGTGAGCCACAGCCAACCCAATGCTCTCAATGATGCAGCTGTAGAAGTTGCAAAGGATCCTAGGCGACATGCCAAACCTCCTCAGCCTCCTCAGGAAGTACAGCCGCTGTTGGGCCTTCTTGACCAGCTGTGTGGTGTTAAGTGTCCAAGTGAGGTCCTCACTGATGTGGATGCCCAGGTATTTGAAGCTGCTCACTCGCTCCACTTGATGAACAGCAGCTGATGAGTTCTCCTCCCCTTCCTCATGTCCACTATCATCTCCTTTGTCTTGTCCATGTTGAGGCTGAGATTATTGTCCTTGCACTATGACACCAGACCGGCCACCTCCCTCCTATAGGCTGCTTTGTCCCTGCCAGTGATGCGACCTATGCTCCTGATTTTCGCAATACTGCGCAAGTGAAATAAGACAGTTCTAGAGACTTGGTTTATGTGTGATTTAAAGGACATAGCCTGGTCAAAAATGATTTCAAGGTTCCTCACAGCAGTACTGGGGACCAGAGCTATGTCATCTAGGGTAACTATATGGTTAGATAGCAGATTTCCAGGGTTTTCAGGCCCAAGTACAATACCTTCAGTTTTGTCAGAGTTTAGAAGTAAGAAATTACAAGTCATCCAGGCCTTTATGTCTTTAAGACATGCTTGAAGTTTGACCAATTGATTGGATTCCTCTGGGTTAATACAAATATAACAAAGTATCATCTGCATATAAATGGAAATTTATGCCATGTTTCCTGATAATGCCTAGATGAGAGCATGTATAAAGTGAAGAGAATTGGACCTAACACAGAGCCCTGTGGAACGCCATGACTAAGTTCAGTCTGTGTGGAAGATTCATCATTAACATGAACAAATTGGAATCTTTCTGATAAATAAGATTTGAACCACCTTAGTGCCATTCCTTTAATCCCAATAACATGTTTAGGTCTCTGTAATAAGATGCTGTTATTAATGGTGTCCAATTTCAGCACTGAGATCTAAGAGGACAAGTATGGAGACAAGTTCTTTGTCTGAGGCTAGGGGGAGATTGTTGGTCACTTTCACCAGTGCAGTTTCTGTACTATGATGGACTCTAAAACCAGAGTGAAAATCTTCAAACAAGTCATTTTTGTGCAAGTGCTCACATAACTGTTTTGCCACAGCTTTTTCAAGGATTTTAGAAATAAGGGGGGATTGGATATTGGCTTATAATTAACTAGAACACCTGGGTCAAGAGTAGGCTTTTTGAGTAGAGGTTTAATTACAACAATCCTAAAAGCCTGTGGAACTTAGTCTGTTAATAGAGAGAGGTTAATCAGATCTAGTATACATGTGTTGATTAGGTGCAAGACATCTTTGAGCAGCCTGGTCAGGATGAAGTCTAAGAGACATGTTGACGATTTAGATGAAGCAACTGATGAGGTAAACTCTGAGAGATCTATGGGAGAGAAGCAGTATAAATGAGGTCTTACAAATGATTTTAAAGCCATTGTACTTGATGACACATCTGTGAGAGCTGTGGGAATTATTTGATTAATTTTATTTTCTAATAGTTGTAATTTTATTTGTAAAGAAACTTATGAAGTAATTGCTGCTGAGATCTAAGGGAGTTAAGCTCAACAGCACTGTGGCTCTTTGTCAGCCTGGCTACAGTGCTGAAAAGAAACATGGGGTTGTTCATATTTTCCTCTATCAGTGATAAATACAATGCGGTTATGGCACTATGAAGGGCTTTTTTATGTTATTAAATTATCTTTCCAGGCTATGAAAAACTCTTCTGACTTAGTGGAGCGCCACCTCCTTTCCAGTTGTCATGATGCCTGCTTTAGGGAGCGGAGCTGCGAGCTGTACCACGGGGCCTCCTCTGTTTCACTGCCTTCCTTTTCAGAGGGGCAACAATTGTCAGATAGACATCTACTGTAGTGGAACTATTTCTGTTACATCCATGGTTCACGCCGTTCTCAGCACCTCGTCAGGCACCTGGTGTGCCACGGACGCCGCCCCCACACGCGTAGCTCTCGACGGCGAGGCACACCTGCTCCCAATCATCGGAGCGGTACGTTGGTGCGTCCTCGTCACCAGATGATAATCTCGTCTTTTTACCGGTGACTTCACAACTACTACGCTCCCGATCTCTATATTCGCGTGTGTTGAACCACTCAGGACAACTCTTCGTTTAGAGAGTTTTACGGTGAAGTACTTTACATTCTGAACCGATTGTCTGAGAAAGTGCTTTCCTTTTGGAACTGTTTAACCGAGAAGTGCTTTTATTTTCGAACTGTTTCCTGGTGCTGTTAGTAGCTCTGTGCTCCCGTTCTGAGCTACTCTCCTGAAGTTTTGTGTTAAGTGTCCAGATTAACGAAGCTTTGGCTCCGGTTCCTGCCTATGTATCTTTTACTGGAAGTCAAGCCTCTTCTCCCTTCCTGGCTCCCTCCGGCCTGCTCTGCCGTCCTCTGGGACTCCACGTACCCCATTCCGGCTCCAACTCCTGAGACAACCTTCCTGCCCCATCAGCGCTCTCCTGTCCAGAACCTGCATTCCCCTATGCGCAGATCATCTGCTATCGTACACCGTATTTCACACCTCTGTCTGTTGTCCTCCCTCACGCTCTCCTCTGCTCCAGAACAATGTACCACGTCTCTCCGCCAACCCTGGGCTGCCCGTCCAGTGGTCCAGTCGTTACAGCTGCCAGAGACCCGCAACTGAATTCCCGCATCTGATCCTCGTCGTCGTCGTCTTCTTTTCTCTTTGAATATTTCCCTGACCTGGGTACGAGCCCTGCATCTCCCTGAGTCCTGCCTTTCTGTTCAGATACGGCTCAGCCGTAACAATTTCCCACATAGAGAATAATCCATTAATGTAAATTCAAACGTTATTAGAAAATGGTCAGACAGAAGAGGGTTTTGGGGGATAACTATTAAGTGTTCAGTTTCGATGCCATATGTCAGAACAAGATCAAGGGTGTGATTAAACCAGTGAGTGGGTTTATTTACAGTTTGAGAGAAGCCAATTGAGTCTAATAATTAACAGAATGCATTGTTGAGGCTGTCATTGTCGGCATCTACATGAATATTAAAGTCGCCTACTATGATTATTTTATCTGTACTAAGCACTAAATCAGACAAAGTCTGAGAATTCACTTAAAAACTCTGAATAAGGAGCAGGTGGACGGTATACAATAACAAACAGAACAGGCTTTTGAGTTTTCCAGTTTGGGTGTGAGAGACTCAG
>NW_018127902.1:1522665-1547082 GCF_001952655.1 Monopterus albus
TTATCAAATCATTCACTAACAGAGATTTAGATGAGAGAGATCTGATATTTAATAGCCCACATTTGATTGTCCTGTTATTTTGTTCTATAAGAGGAGTCGTCTTAATTTTAATTAGGTTCTTATGAGTAACTCCTCTTGAGCTGATTTTTGATTTATATAATTTAGGTGGTTGGGGGCAAACACAGTCTCTATGGGGCACTGGGAGTTCTGGGTAGTTAGCAGCTGCAAAGAGACAGCAGAGAGGCATGTAAGACTGCAACTCTGTGTCCTGGTCTCAACTCTGGGTTGTCATAATTTAGGTTGTAAACGAAATTCGTCCATATTTCTAGATATGAGAGCCGCACCATCCAAAGTGGGATGGATGCTAATCAGACCAGGTTTTCCCCAAAATGTTCTCCAGTTGTCTATGAAGCCCACATTGTTTTCTGGACACCACCTAGACAGCCAGCGGTTGAATGAAGGCGTGCGGCTAAACATGTCATCACTGGTTACTTTGGGCAGGGGTCCAGAGTCCGACATTGTTTTGGCAAAGTTACACACCGACTCAACATAAATTTTAGTGATCTCCGATAGTGCCAACATGAATAACATTCTTATTGTACTTATGTTTATCCTTAGCCAGCAGCTTCAGATAGGATTTGATGTCACCCCCTCTGGCTCCAAAATTAGCTGATGTTCAGATAAACCTAGAAATCATTGAGCTTATTCTGTAAACTATCTGGTAGCAAGCACAACATGGTGCAGACAGTAAAGTGAATATGCTTACCACAGGAACCACAATCCACCCAACTAGTTGTTTCTCAGTTAGTTTGGATGTTGGTTTTCTGTGTAGCCATAGTTCCCCCTCATATATTTCATTGGGTCTGCTATTTTAGTAGCATTTCATTAGATCCAAGTTCTCATGTCTCATCCATTAATGATTTATAGGTGGGCATTATCAGGGAAGTGACTGTCGCATCATTCAGGAGACGTTTTCTGTGCTGTTTTACACAGAGGAAAAGTACACAGTGACTACACACAGACACGGAAGAAAAAACATTTCCCACTGTGCATAATTAGTCAGGGATGTGAGATGCAGAAATCATCGCATTCAAAATGGGTCGCTTATCTTCCTGTTGATGGTAGCCTGATGAGAGAGAGAGCAGGGGGAGTTATTTCGAAAATGCGTACTGCGTCGCACCCCTGCATGGAGGGAGTTAGTGGGGAATTCATTAATGGCATATTTAACTGTTATTCACCACTGAAGCACCCACTAATGGAGTTCCATTATGGCATTTTACTGTATGAAGCCATCCCCTTGTTTAATTTTGTGGTACCCAGAGCATTTGTATGACAGTCTATTAACAGCCAGTAACCCCACAGAATTACAGTAAATACAACTAGGTGTTATTTTTATTTGCCACACTTATTATTTTAAAGATCCCCTGACCTTTCTTTGAGTGACACCAGCAGGTTGAGGTTTTCACTTATGTTGTAAAATGTCTCAATATTGACTACATGTATTGGCATCAATTGTTGTATTTACATTCTGGTTCTGAACTGAGACAATTGTCTGACAGAGGTCTCCCCCATTACTGATTGACATCAGAAATGTACTGGACAAGAACAGTTGTCAAGTAGATTGCTTTGGGAATCCAGAAAAAAACTAGCCTAGTTTTTATTAGCAGTTGATTGTTGTTGATTGTCTTTTGTTTTTGTTTTTTTGTTTGTTTTCCCCTCGCCTGTGAATCTGCTAACAGTGAAACTGGAAAGTTCATAGTCACACTGGGCGCCTTAATCAGTCATTACATATGTGTTTAAACAGCTGTCTTTGGAGATGGCTCTTCACCAGTTGCACAACTGGAATAAATAATAGTCAGTGTTTTAAAATCACAGGCCAGCATGATGCGTGTCCTAGAGTCTGTGTGGACTGATATATTTGATACAATGGAAGTATATCAGCAGATGCTTTCTACTGTAGGTTGATTGGCCTTTAGGCTTGTTACCAGTGGCTTTTCTTTTCTTTTTTCCTTCTGTGTTGTGTTCACCAGGTAAAGTGCTGAGATTCAGAAATACAGCAGCATCTCTAAAACGATGTCAGACGGGGCAAAAACACAAGCAGTAGGACAGTCAGACAGATTTTAAACAAACCTCCACAGTAACCAAACTTCTTTGGAAGAGGAATTGAATTCAGACAGTGAAACCATTACACAAACTGCCTGTTGTAATGTATTTGCCTCTGTTGTACACTGTTTGCCAGCTTTGCTCTTCGTTTTTCAGCCTGTGTGATTGCGACGTGTAAGAGGCTGATGTGTGAACCAATAAGTCTAAGATGTATATGACTGAGAGAGAGCACAGTGTCTTTGTAAGGAGACATGTTTGAACAATAAGAGTATTTCATCAGATCAAATGTCGCACAGATACTGCTCTTTTTCCCTTTCTTTCTGGTTTTTTTTTTCTTTTTCTCATTCACACTTACACATACGCACATGTTGTGTTCAGATCACTTCAGGGGACATTACACTGACTTTCATTTCCCGGAGACTTGCTCTAACCTTCGCCAATACCACTACTTGCCTAATACCTAACTTCAAACCAAGTCATCACTGTGATTTTGGGGACTTGCTTCTTGTCCCCATAAATATGTGGAGGCTCCACAATGGGACTGTGTAGGCAGATTTACATCCCCACAACATGAGTAATACTTAGCCACACACACACACACACACACACATCCTTCAAATAACATCTTGCCATTTAAATATCCAGATGCAGTTAGACAGCCCCTCCCCCCCTGCCCTTATCTTACCCCCCCATGCCTCGTTCCCATGACAACAGCCTGAAAGTAATATTACATCAGTGAGGATGCATGCACACCCAGTCAAATTCCCTCATTGTGTGTTTCTCAGTCTTACTCTGTCTCACACACACACACACAGTCACAAAAAATTCCCTCTTCCTACTTCACCCTTCGGTGCTTACAGAGCCTTAGCCTGTGATAGTACACAGGACTCCTAGGCTCTTCAGGAGAGGTGATATCATCATCTTAAAGAAATAGGGTGGGAGTAAAATCTTTGTTTACCATTGTTAATTCTTAGTGAGAGCTACTGTACATCAGCTGATTAACATATTTTGCCGCTTAATCCCCTGCAGAATTCCTTGCTGAGGATATTTGGTTGCTATGCCACATTGGCCACTGAGTTAAACTGGCAGCATGGCTAACTCACTGTGTCAGGCTCTCCATACATTCATATGTTCTTCACACCGTAGGTTCACGAGCCACACCACCTTATATGTCCACTCACCATACCTCACTGGGGCTGATTTTCAAAGGTGTGTAGGAAGTCAGAAATCAACAGAATAATCAAAAATAAGCATCATTAGTTAGCCCTAAACTTTACCCACTCCATCTGCTAATCTTACTCTAATAAAATGATAGTAAACAAACCATTCTCTCATTACTCTTGGTGGAATCAATGAGATTTGGGAAAATGCTACAACACAGTAGCTAGTATGATATGTATATTTGAATGTGTTCAGTTTTGCATAAAGGAAAGGCTCAGGTGCTGTAGAGCTCCAGCATGAGGAAAACAAGACCAACAGAAGTCATGCTACATCCTAATTCAGAGCCCTCAGTGGCTCACAACTGATCCTTTCAAATTGCCTGGTAAATTAGACTGGCGTGGGATGATGCAGGCAGGCAGGCAAGTGAGCAGGCGGGCAGTCAGCTCGAACAGGAGAACGAAGCAGACTGAGGCAGAATGTGTCCCCCAGCAAGCTGACGCCTGATTGCTGATTGATTGCCACTGCCACTGCCACTGATTGTGCATAGTGAGGAAGAACAGGGAGAATGGTGTGATTGCAGAATGGTAAATAATGGAAATCTCAGTGCCCTTATGTGTGTTTGTATGTGTGTGTCTTTGTTTGTGTCTGTGTTACATTTTGGTGTGCTTGTGTGTGTGTACAACATCCAGTTTCATCCCAGTGACCTCACTTACAACTGCACTAATTACCAGGCTAACTGTCTTTTCCTTTTTTCTCTCTTTATGTGTACACTCAGAACACATTCAGATTTTAATGCATTCTACTTCGTCAGTATGACTGTTACCGTAGAAATTTTATTGACCGAGTTGTCAAGTTCAGGTAACATCTTTTACAACCAGCCTCCCCCTCAGCCCTCCTTCTCTTATCTGTCCACTACCTCCAGAACACCAACACTGTTCCCATCATACACCGGGGCATGTGATTTCCCCAAACATCTTGCATAATGCACCACATCTGTCTGCATGTAGTACATCAAACGTCATCGTTAATGGCAAGTGTACCGGGGAGCAGCAGCAGCAGAGTGACTCCCTTTAGGTTACGATAAGTAGTCTATTATTTGTGCCCACCTTTCCCTTCTGCCACTTAAACACACTCTGCCTCAAGGAGACACTCATTCTGTTGCTATGGAGTTTGTGTTTAGACGGATGCGGTCGAGCACACACCCAGGCAGGAGTGCTGATACTGATGAAGCAGATCAAAGTAGACTGATGTGAGTGTGTACATCTGCGCATGGGAGTCACACAGGTTTATCTGCTCTGTAGACAAAGTTGTTGATTTGACAGGTTATCCAAACCCTGAAACTGCAATTGTGATCTAGTATTTATGAAAAGCTAATACATGTTTGAAAACATTTTCCTGTTGAGTACAATATGCTGAAATTCCTGTATGTTGACTTTTTGAGTACTAACCGTGCTATGATTGTAAACTACAGTATGTATAGAGTAATTTGACCATGACAGTTTCCACTTGACATAAGCAAGCTTTAAAAGACAAGTGTGGATTAATTGTTGAACCTAACACATCCTAGGTGCCTTGTATAAACATGTGTTTGAATAAGGGTAAGGGTGAGTCACTGATCAAATATAGCAATTGCATGAGAAGTGGATTGTTTCTACCTTTGGGTGGAGTGGATAGTCATACATTGGTGGTGCTATGTCCTTTGATGAATAGGTTCATTGCTAGGTATTTTGGTTGTGACTCAGTTGTGACCAAAAAAAGCACTGACAAAAAAAAAAGCTTGAATGTGAAGTGGTCACTTATATAACATACTGTAGGTGATCACTTTACATTATTATTGCCCATAAATATCACCACTAGAAAGTCACAAAAAAAGAGTGTGTCCATAATGCAAAAAATCTCTAGGAGCTTTCAAATCAAACCCAACTTTCTGACTTCTGTTATGTGCACAAAATCTGAATTTTGTTTATTTGATCCAGACAGTCTGTGTACAGTAACAACTGTAGACAGGCGTCTGATGAAGCTGTGTTTGTGTTGAGAGTGTGACTTTGCTCTACATGAGTGGCAGCTGAACTGACTGGTATCAAAGCATAGCAGGGACACTCCTTCATTGTCCAGTAATTTTCTTCCAGATCTCTCTCTGTTTTTATTTCCATATATAGAGAAAGTCATAATGCCTCAGGATAAATGCTTTTTGGAGATGCAGAAACTCAGAGGTACAAACAAATAAAAAATTAAAATCAATTCTGAATTGACCTGGAAGTCAGTGTAGAGAATCAAGTATGGGACAAATGTGGTTCTATTTACGTGCTCCCGTTAGGAGCCTAGCAGCAGCATTTTGAAGGTGCTGCAAACAGGACATTAAGGACTGGCTAATTCCTGTGACCAAGGAATTACAGTAATCAAGCCGTGATGAGATGAACGCATGAATAATTTTTTTGAAATCAGAAAAGGGGAGAAAGGTTTTGACTTTGGCTAACACTCTGAGCTGAAAAAATTGATTTGACAACTGAGTAAATTTGTCTATAAAATTTAAATTTGCTGTCAAATAACACTCTCAAATTCGTGGCACAAGATTTACAATAGGAAGCCAAAGAAGGAAAACAGTTATCATGAGTGTTGACAGGCACAAATGGCATTTTCTCAATTTTTTGTCATTCAGGTTAAAAAAGTTCAAGGACATCATGTTTTAATGTCCCCGAGATGAGTCAGTAAAGACTTCAGAGAGTTTTCCATGCTATGTAGCCTCAGTGGCAAATAGATTTGAGTATCATCTGCAAAGCAGTGAAAAGAGATGTCATACATGTCAAAAATAGACTCTAGAGGAATCATGTATAGGGAAGAAAAGAATGGGGCCATGACCAGACCCTCGAGGTACCCCACAGCTAAGTACAGCTGAGGAGGATGACAAACCTCTGAGCCTGACTGAGGAGGTCCTATTAGTCAGATAGCATTTAAACCAGTTTTATACCGTACCTCATATACCACATATACCACAACACTTTTCAATCATGAAAACAAGAATCGTGAGTCACAGCATTGAACGCAGCACTAAGATCTAAAAGCACTAAAATAGCAGAGTCCCCTGAGTCAATTATTAATAAAAGATTATTAAAAATGTTTTAAAGTGCAGATTCAGTAGTGGAGTGCTGAAAAATTTCAAAGGTAACATTTGCATTCAGGAAGGACTACAACTGAAAAAGAGCAACTTTCTCAAGAACTTTGGAGAGGACAGGCAGTTCAGAAATTGGCCTAAAATGTAATAGAACATTAGGGTCAAGGTTAGGCTTTTTTTATTAAAGGCTGCACTACTGCGTGTTTAAAATCAGCCTGCCTCAAGGCAGTGGTTAATGAGAGCCAGGTTGCTAAGTGCAATAGTATCAATGTCCTTCAAAAGAAGGGAGGGGACAATGTCAAGAGAGTAGTTTGATGACTTTAAATGAAAAATAATCTCTCTTTGTTTTTTTGTGAGGAAAGTTCTACCCTCCCTCCTTGACTGCTGTGAGTTTGTCTGAGCTGTTTAAACTTCAACTAGGACAGTGTAGCTGCTCAGTGACCAGCAGTAGACTATGACTGTAGACAGCACCCATGAGTCACTTTATGTGTAACTATGTTAAGATAAACTGAGATAGGACAGAAAAAGTGTGTCTACTGCCCCTACACAATTCAAGGATTAAAGAAGAGCAAGAGTGGAGGACTTGGAAGTCTTCTACTGTACAAAGAAATTATTGAAAATCTGAGGCTCCATGAACTAAATGAAAGTCCCTTACACATGGCATCAAACAGAGTTTAAGTGGGGTGTAGAATGTGTTAGGCTATTCACATGTCAGGTCCTAATGCTTATTTTCAATTATTATTTATTATTATTTTTTGGTCAAACCTAATCATTTTGTGTTGATGGTTCACATTCATGTTTATAAGAGGTGTGTTGAATACCGTTGAGCTCCTAACCTGCCACACATACTCAGATTTAACTGAAATGTGAGCTGCATGTGCACAAGAAGAACATTTGTGTGACATGTCATATCACGCAGTTTCCTCAAAAACTGCTCAGTTAAGATGTGTTCTTTCCATCTTGACTTGAGCTGAAGCCTCTCCTTAAATGTCCAACAAAGGTGAAACATCCTCGTCTCGCCACTATTCCCCATTGGTCTTGCTGCTCTCTTCTATTTACTTTTACCAATCTGTAAGGGGCCAAAACTGACTGATGACAACAGGCAATTAGCACATGTGCAGAGGAGTGAGACATAAAAAAAAACCCACATGAATTCTGATCTTAATGTTCTGACAGCAGTCACGCACTCAGAGATTTGATATGAATCTGATCTAGGACCACATATGCCCAGATCTGATTTGAAAAAAATTGATTAGGTTTATTCACTCTTCTGTGGAAAAAATCTCTGGGAAAGGAAAAAAAAACGGATTTAATCCATTTCAGCGTGTAATGTGAACGTTGCCTTAGTGAGTGTAAAGTTGGACTTGGGACAATGCAATATGAGTCTAAAATAGGGGAAACAAAACGTAAAATAACGAGAAAAGGGGGAAGTGTATTAATAGTGGTAATTGAGAAGAAGAAGAGTGGTTGCTAAGTAACGTTGATAGGGAGGCGGGGCAACCACCCGAGGACAGTTTCCGGGTTAGACAGAGGAAAAACATATGTGTAGCGTAGGTTATCCGACTGCAGATGAAGAGTGTGTTCTAAAGTTGTGTCGAAGTTCTGTTGAAACTGTGGGAATGTTTGCTTGACTCCAGCTGGAATAAGGAGGGGACACTTCACCGGTGTGGCAATCATAGGGATGCCACTGGTATGTAAATTGTTTTATATAAAACGGAAAGAGTAGAGTGTTTTACCGCTGTGTTCAGTATGATATGCTAATTAGCGTGCGGGTTGTCAGTCTTATTTGAAGTAGCGACGTTCGTACTTTGGTTATGTAAGTTAGCTATGTGAAGTCATTTATACAGAGTGTAAACACTGTCTTTCATTAAGATTTAAGTTAAGCCTGCAACATAAATGTGGAATTAGAGAGCTCACAATGTTGGTAGCAACAATAATGCTCATTGTATTTTGAGTTATTGAGTTTTTCCTGCATCCCCTGTGATTAGCTTATGCCTTTTTCAAGTTTAGGCAGCGTTTGATGTAAAAAAAAATCCCCGGAAAACCTGACAGTAAGGCAGGTGGTTGGTGTGGGTCTGTGCATCCTTGTTTGGATAAGGCACAAGAGACTATGGCAAAGAGTGCATCTGCCATCTGTATCTCCCCCTGACATAGCAGGTATCAGTCTGGGCATGGTGAAAGTTAGCTGCTTTGTCAGCACATCCTCTTGTCTCCATCAGAATGTCCACTTGACAGGACTCAGTTGCTGAGCCCTTTGAATTAAGTGCTCATGTAGAGCATCATTCACATCAATTTGGCTGCTGACCACTTGTCATAGAGTTGATGAAGGGTGTTCATGTCAGGTTGAATTTTGTCATTTTTAAAGCGGTGATAGATACCACACATCTCAGTGTAAACAGAAATAGACAGTTGGATGTGCGTAGTTTTATGTAACCTGTGACCTTACGAAATGTATTTAGCTAAAAAAATATTTTTTTGCATACAGCTGTGTTATCTGCAGTTTATACATTCATAATGTTTTATCAGTTGCTTAAGCTTTTGTTCAGGTGTTTTTGATTTTTCAAAAGCTAAAAAAGAGACACCACACTTCCCCTATCAGAGTGCCATACACAGTGCTTTGAAATGTGAAGAAATCCAAAGGTTGACAGACCTGCTGTGACACATTATTACTAAGCCATGACTGGGCAATCACAGTTTAACAAATGGTTGCTTACGTGGTCATAACATAGACTGCATATAAAGATGATGACTGCTTCTTACCAGTATGCAAAAGTGAAGCCAAAATACTGTATCTCAAATACAGGAGCAGCCATCTTGCTTTTGTGACACGTTTTGCAACCAGGTTATGCACAGTAGCAACCAGAGGTGGTCCTGCTGTATCAGATCGCCAACTGGTCAACAATTATTAATATGCAAACATGCAAAACCACACAGGAGACTCTCAGTGGAACCATATGTCCAGCATGACGAGGGTCATGTGACTGACAGAGACCACTGAGGCCTCGCGTGTACTACAGATAGTAAGAAATGTGATATGATTGTTAATCAGCCTGCTGCTGCTCTGTTACATGTTAACAAATTGTGATTCAGTGCAACATATTAAAAAAAAACAAACAACAACAAACCAAAGTGTGTTAAAGTTCCACATTTCACAGAATTCTCCCCTCAGATTCCTCTGACCCAGCAACAAATCACCAAATCGCCCAGTCATTTTCAATAATCAGATACTAATTAAACATGTCTGGTTTAACATTTAAAACATTTATAACTCATCAAACAGCAATGTCAAACCCACAATGTTGCATATTAAGTTAAGTTAAATATAATAATAGCATATATGCTAGCAAATTAGTTTGCTAATATCAGTCCCATGGCCCTCACTTTGATGTCAAGTCTCCCAAATCAAGCTGGTAAACACAGTAAACTTTATCTGCAAAACATTAGCTAGTTAGCATTTTAATTGTGATTATGTTAGTGTAGTGATGTTAATATTTAGCATAATGCACCACTGTGCTTAGCTTCATTAAAATTAAAGATACACAAATCAGTTGACTGGAGATCAGAACTGGCCATGACCAGTCTGAGATGTCCAATTGTGTGCTGGTCAAATTCACATGTATGATGGGTCATGTCACACACAGTGGCACAGACAGTAATGTCGCAGCCACACACACACACACACACTGTCATCAGTGTGGAAATTCTTTAATGTGAGTTAAGAAGACAAAACTTGCAATTTCATATGCATGTAAAACACAAGTAAATCTACAAACACTTAAAAAAAACTGCATGCTCAGTAAGACTGATGTAACAGGCATTATTTTGTTTGCACCTGTTCACATTTGGAAAAGTATAAATATTGCACATAATTTTTTGTTAGAGGCTTGTTAAAAAAATGTTTTAAATAATTTAATAGGTTTATTTTTTTTATTACAATTTAACTTTTCATTAACGAAAAGTTGCAAAAATGTTTGTGTATGCTGTCAGTTACAGTTCCTATAATGAGAGAAAATCTCACAAAACTCTCAAAAATAGGCCAAAATCACAATCGCCAGATCAGGCTTTTAAAAAATCAGAAACTGGAATCGGCCAAGGAAATTGCAGTCAGTGCATCTCTAATTGAAATGCTTTCTTTTCTTCACCTCAAACTCTCGGTGCTAAAATACATATGGCTTGTCCTGCTAAGTGTGTTGCTCCTAAGCATTTGTCAATAATTGCACTTAATCTCGGAATAGTTATGTGGTTGCATTTAATGAGCTGGTATATTCACTGTTTTATTTATTTACTTAATTTAACCAGCCTCATCTCCATAGATAAAAAATCTTACTTTTAACACAGTCCTGGCTAAAATGGTATGGCAATTAACACAAGCCCTCACTTTCACACATTACTCAGCAGTTGCACAGAACAGTGTTAAATGAATAGTTTCTGAAAGTTGTCAGTCGTTGTTATTTTTTACCGGGATCTCCAAGACAATCCTTCTTGTGTGCTGTGCTGGTCACTAAAATATTTCTGATCCTGATGTTGCCATTTTTTTGACCATATACATGGATGGATTACTAGACATGTCTACTGGGCACAGTCGCATGGACCCAAGGCTTCAGGGGGCTGTAGGGCCTGTGCCTCCGTATAAAGTGACATATTTCTAAGGTGAAAGTCATAGAGCTCCGTCAGTATAAAAAACAAAAACAATGTGACACAAAAGAACTATCAAGACATGAAAAATCACCATAAAACACACACAACTAATATAAAGAGATGAAAATGGCCATAAAAAAGAGGCAAATTGACCACTAAGTAATGCTAGATGACTACAAAAGGTGGAGTCACAAAGTGAATTGTGTGAATACTAATTCACACAAAGTGAATCCGGCTTCTTGGGCACTGGTTTTCCACCCCTGGACTACACCATAAAGACAATACATGCAAAATGACTATAAATGTCTCTATTTGGGGGTCATATGTACTGTAGGAGGGATGGGGAGCCTTAAACCTGTTTGTGCCCAGGGGTTCACACTCTCATAATCCATCCATGACCACATGCTTGCAATCAGTAGCATTAGCGTAAATCTCTGCCTCATGCCTGGCAGGCCTTTCCCAGGGAAAGTGCACAGTAGGTTCAGAAATATGTAACAGATTTTAGTTGCCTGTGCATAAGTTCCTGATTTGTGTTGAGGGAAATGAAGACAAGAGTGACTTAGTGCTTGAGGGGCAAGAAGCAAAGTTTCCTCAGCACTCTCCAGCAGCCAAGCCCCTGTCACTGGTCTTGGCAGTCAGAGGGGCTGTGGTGCTGAGAGAGGGGAGGGAGGACTTCAAAAGCCTCAGAGAGGGGTTAGAATAACTTTAGCCACCTTTTAAAGCCAAACCCCCTCTCTTTCACCTCTTTCTGTTTTTCTTCACATTCTGACAACTCTGCTTTTCTCTCTGTCTTGCTGTCTTCATCTTACACTCACACACTGTTGCCCTCACTTGCTCAGCTGTACTCACATTCCCATGCAAAGTAGTGGACTTTGGAAGTTGTGGTTAAACTCCCACCACCATCTCTTTCCTCTGCTCTACATCACACTTGCCATGCCATAAATATCCTGTGCCCTATTTTTGTAATGCTCTGTCCTCTTTGCCCTCACTTTGTCCTGCTAGTGGTCACGTTGTCTATTTACCTATTCTCCTGTTGCTCTCCGAGGAACTATACAAAGTCTTTGGAAGGGCACAGTTGGACTGTTACACACTACTTGGCAAGGTACTTCTTGAGCAAGGATTCTTGCCAGTACAAATGAGTTCAATGGGTTTCTGTGCTTATAGGGTTAACCGCTCTGCTGGACACCACACTGCTGAAATGCACACATACATACACATGCACTAATATATGGTATATGAGCTGTTCTAACTTCATGTTTCTGCCTGTTCCAGCTCTGCAAGAGTTCCCTACAGACCTGTTCACAAACAAAGAGAGAACAGAAGGAGCTGTGGCCCTGCACATCTTGTGTGTAAGTTTATCTTAACTTTTACCACTGTGCAGCCATTTGCGGGTGTGTTATAGTTTTTCTCAATCACTTTTGTACACTTCTCAGATCAGAAATCAAATTCTTTAACCTACTTGTGCAACCTCCACATCATCCAGTCACTTGTGCACATGATTCAAACAATTTCTCATTATTTTTAACACACTGCAAATGCTTTGGCACATTCATGGAGCTGATCATGTACAATTGTCTGTTGTTTCCTACATGATCTGTTGCTTATGCTGATCAAAATGTGTTATATAGTTCTCTGCTGAATAGTCTGACCTCCCACAACATTTAGCCTTTAGTTCATTGTAGATGTCATTACATGCTAAATGGGTGAACTACTTGTCTTTAGTATCTGTCAGGCATAGTTCTATACAGCTTGTTTTGTAAATGTGCCCTGAACTGTTGAACTGCTCTCAGGTGAATCTTGACTTTCACTAATGAAGGGGAATGTGTGAAGCAATAGATTAACCGACGATCAACCAGTTCTCTACTGTAAAATAGCTTAGAGGTGCATCCCACGAACCTTAACTGGAAAGCATGTTTCCTCTGTTTATTTGTACCTCTGTGGTATTTTTCCCCCCTTTCTGCTATGCAATGATGTAAAACACTGTATTTTCCATATCACAATGGCATTACTGTAAAAACAGTAAAGGTGTAAATATCAATACTGTCCAGTCTTTTGCAACGAGCTCGAACCCAAAACCTTCTTGCTGTGAGGAGACAGTGCTAATCACTGTTCCACTGTGCCACCCTCAAATTGCTTCAGTTTTTTCTGAAATTATCATTAATCTATCAATTCAATTCTATGTTTATTAGTGAGGTCATAGTTAAAGGTGGTGTTGTGCTGGACTACATTATATTCAGAGTTGTACAGTCTTATGCAAAAGTTTAGGCACCCCTTGATAAATAACAGATTTTGGTGATTTTTTATTTGAACAGATGTTAACACAGTTTCTCTTGGAAATGGAAAAAATGCACAATATTTTCAGCAAACAGTGATGCATAGTTACTTCTTATGCCATAAATTGAACAAAAATAAAAAATAAAAACATTATTATGGCATGGTGCAAAAGTTTGGGCACCCTAAGAGTTCCAGAGTCTCAAAGTCTCTCACAAGGTATCAGACCTTAATCAGCTCGTTAGATCTGATGCACAGCAACAGCTGTCATTGGTAAATGCCAATTTCAAAGCTGTACAAATACTTTGACTCTTCAAACCTTGTGCACACACTTGTGGACACCCAGCAACCATGGGTTCCTCTAAGCAGCTGTGTAAGACCCTGAAAATGAAAGTTATTGACGCCCACAATGCAGGAGAAGGCTACAAGAAGATAGCAAAGCGTTGTCAGCTTGCAGTTTCCACAGTAAGAAATGTAATTAAGAGATGGCAGATCAGGGGAACTGTGGAGGTCAAGATGAGATCTGGAAGACCAAGAAAACTCTCGGACAGAACTGCTCGTATGCTGGTCAGAAAGACAAATCAAAACCCCCATTTGACTGCAAAAAACCTGCAGGAAGATTTAGCAGACTCAGGAGTGGTGGTGCACCGTTCCACTGTGCAGCGATGCTTGCACAGACAAGGCCTTCATGGAAGAGTCAGCAGAAGAAAACCTTATCTGCGTCCCCATCATAAAATCCAACGTCTGAAGTATGCAACAGGACATCTACAGAAGCCCGATGCGTTTTGGAAACAAGTGCTGTGGACTGATGAAGTTAAAATAGAACTCTTTGGACACAATCAGCAAAGGCATGTTTGGAGAAAAAAAGGAGCAGCATTTCATGAAAAGAACACCTTGCCAACTATTAAGCATGGGGGTGGATCTATCATGCTCTGGGGTTGTGTTGCAGCCAGTGGCACAGGAAACATTGCACGGGTGGAGGGAAGAATGGATTCCACTAAATACCAGCAAATTCTGGAAGCAAACATCACACCATCTGTAAAAAAGCTGAAGCTGAAAAGAGGATGGCTTCTACAACAGGACAATGATCCTAAACATACCTCGAAATCCACTATGGAATACCTCAAGAGACGCAGGCTGAAGGTTTTGGAATGGCCATCACAGTCCCCTGATTTAAACATCATTGAAAATTTGTGGGTAGATCTTAAAAGAGCTGTGCATGCAAGACGACCAAAGAATATTACAGAACTAGAAGCCTTTTGCAAGGAAGAATGGGAGAAGATCCCAAGTACAAGAATTGAAAGACTTTTAGCTGGCTATGAAAAGCGTTTGCAAGCTGTGATATCTGCCAGAGGAGGTGTTACTAAGTACTGATTGTGTAGGGTGCCCAAACTTTTGCACCATGCCATAATAATGTTTTTATTTTTTATTTTTGTTCAATTTATGGCATAAGAAGTAACTATGCATCACTGTTTGCAGAAAATATTGTGCATTTTTTCCATTTCCAAGAGAAACTGTGTTAACATCTGTTCAAATAAAAAATCACCAAAATCTGTTATGTATCAAGGGGTGCCTAAAAGCAATGTGAAACTTTGTACTGTTGAGATTGATACCTGCCATACAGAAAATGTGCAGCCTCCTGTATTTTCAATCATTGCCATCAAAATCTGAGCCACAGTTTTCATATGAAAATACTTACATTACAAACACTTACATTTTACATTACACTGTTGTATTGACAACATGACTAAACATTCTGACTAATCAACTGAGGGTTCCAGGTATAAAGTCTATAGACCAACTTCCAAACACTTCAACTGCAGACATAGTGACTCAGTCCTTCTCGCTACCTGCCATGTTTAGTTTTATTATGCCACAGGGTGGTTTCTGGCCAGCTGTCAGTCAAAGCAAAGCTAAAGTATTGACAAATGGCTCTGGCAGTACCTCACTTTGTCACCACATGCCTGACCAGCCACACTGGCCTCTTCAGTGTGGCCGAGCAGGGTTCAGTGAGCAAGGTCAAGGCTGGATGATGGAGCCCCTTTGCTGTCTCTCTATCGTCACTGACCCAAACATGCAGAATGTTCCAGAACATGATGACCCATATTGTGCTGTGCTGTATCTGACTGTAATGGAAGCTCATGCCAGCATAGCAGCATGTCTAGGGAACTTTGCTGTACATAAACAGAGCACTAAACTCTACCAGATGGACTATGTTGTTAGTACATGTATGACATTATGGGTAATGTCACTGCTTACAGTGCACCCAGCCTGTTCCTGTTGGAGAAGGGTACATGAAAGTAACCTTTTCCAGGATGCTTGGATATTTAAAAAATATACTATATCATCACCAGCCATTTGCCTGTGATGTCTAACCTTTAAAATAAAGTATTCTATGTGATTTCATAGCAGGTGTTACTGTACTTTGCTTTATAGAGAGAACAGCATGTTACATATTTTTAGCAAGGACAATCCAGGCTAATACTGTACCTGCAGAGTAGACACTACAGTTATAATGCTGCCATACTTTTCCACCTTTCTATTTTTAAAAAATGGGGGTGAGAACTCAAACCAAAATGGGCCAGACCTCAGGAAAAGTTTGTTTGAACTGTGACATACAATATACTGTATAAACCAAACTGGACTGGAATATAAGGAAGTGAACCGGGGAGCAAGCTAATTAGAGGTTTCACACAATTTTTTTAATACTTAATTTATATTTTTCAATTTTTAACAACAGGATATACTGAAATGGCAAACAAAACCGAATATAAAGGCTATCAGACAGTTCCAAAGATGGCACACGCAGGCTTAAACTGCCGGGTCTCATGACATTGCCTCTTACCAGAGCTCTGCTGATGCCTGTGCATTCAGGTCACCGGCTCAGGCCTCCCTTACACTAGCTGAAGATACAGAAGTGGAGAAGCAGTTCACAAGTTTTGATACGAGCTGCTTGGAATCTGGAGAAAGTAGGAGTTTTTCATAAAAAGGCTCAGTGGATTGTCTCAAAATGTGCAGTCTTCCTTAACACAAGATACTGATTTCAAGATATCAAAAACACACATTTAGAAAGCTTAAAGAAACGGTGGGCATTTTGTCACATTTTAACAACAGAGGCCACCAACTGTATTTACATTACAAGGGAGTAATTTCATTGGACCCAAGTTAATGTTTTTAAACAACTGATGAATTGCTTAGTCTCTTCAGAGATCTTGTTTAGTCCAAGCAGCAGTCCAATTCAAAGACTGATGAAGAATGATGTAACGGAGAAAATCAGAAATTCACATTTGATAATGTGGAAAGAGACGATGTTTGGCACGTGTGCTTGATGAATGACTGAATGGTTACTCACTTTTTGAGAGTTTAGTTTCTTTGTCAAGCGGTTAATCATTTTATCAACCTTCAGTTTCCGCACTACATGAAACCCACTGACAAAATGCACGTCTGCTTTGTTTCAGAGGTCTGACTTAAGTCACATGACTTGGATTCAGAGTCGAGTCAATCTGCTGACTCTTTACACCAGTGACTTGTAACTTTAGTTGGATTTAAAATCCTTCAGTCTCCTTTTGGGACTTGACCCATGATTTCATAACCAAGGCAGCCAGAGTACACACTTGTTTAAATGTGCCAACAGCCCTCTCTCTTTCTCTTACAGTACTTCAGCCTGATTATTTACCTTCACTTTGCTGTTAATCTGAGAGTACACACACAATCACAGCTTCAGATTTAAGGACTCCCATGACTGCATGCACACAAAAAATATATGCACAAATAGAAACACATGTACATGCATTCATCATACACTTCACCCACTGACAGTCACACCCAGCTCCAGTAGGCTTTAGATAGTGCTAAAGGCTGCTGGTTTCTGTAGCCTCCATTTTAGCAGTAAATGAGAATCCAGATTAAACCCAGTTTGCAGGATTACATTTGACTGCCCCAAACTGACAAATCTCCACCTCAGTGACTGATGGGGTGGGCTTATGGCACAACTCTTCACACGTATACACACACACACACACACAGACACTCTTTTTCTCTCTCTCTCAAAGTCATTCACTGTGTGGGTTTTGTCGTGGGGCTCATGCAGACATTTGGTGGTTCAGCTTGCTCTCACCTGCTTTCAGAAATAGAAAATAGAAGGACTGCTGGTACACAGGAAGATGTGACTCAGACCTGAGCATAAAAGGAAAAAGAAATGTTCACCCTTCCTACTGCAAGCAAAGCTTTGAAATCCTTTGTTATTAGAGTGTGTGAGAATATTCATGCCTTTCCTTTGTTCACATATTTCCAATTGGTTTGTCAGCACTACCTGACATTTTCTCTTGATCATCACTGTCTGTCATTCCTCCACATCTTGAATTCTCCCAGGGCTCTGCATTGTTTGGATTATGTGATGCCAAAGAACAGTTACATGTAGTGGGTGTTTATGAAATGATATGCCAGGGAGAGAAAAAACACCTGTGAAATTTTTACACAACATTAAAAGCATTTCATAAGAGTAGATTATTTACAGGTAATGAATCCTGCCACAGAAAGACTGTGCAGGGAGTGATTTCAATGAAGAAGACCTGTGTTGTTCCACAAGGCTGAATGTGAGACATGTTATTGTTTGTCTTCTCTATAAGCTGTATTTGTTTTCATAGTTACTGAGCAGACATTGCATTTAAATTTCGTTGCACATGATACAGATTATTTGCTATAATAAGAATTTGAAACAACTTTTGAATGCTATGAAAAAACAAAACTCATTTAAGTGAGAGCGTGTTAATCATCAGAGCGTTAATCATGTAAAGCAAGGCAAACGTGATGAATGATGAAACTGAAGGAGTTTCTGAAATCAGGCTTTTTAAAGGGAGACTTTAGATAATAAATTATGCTGGTAAGCTCACATAAAAACTTCCTAATTCTATCTTAATACTGTATAAACTAAGGATTTATTAAAGGAATATTCTATACTCACATACTGGGGCAAGTTGCAAGATGCCAAAGAGATGCCACATGCTGCCAAAGAGAACTGTAAGAATTGTAAATATAAATAAATAATCTTAAAGGCCAGGCCAACGTGTTGTTTAGTAAATTAAAGGTTCTAAAATTCAGAGGCTTTGTAGACTTTCAAACAATGTAAACTATGTGCAAGACAAAAATAAATTTACACGAAAGAATAAAAAATTTGTGTATAATGTGAGAAATAATTCAATGCTATTTCAGGTGAATTTACAGATCATTTATGGTATTCATGTTTAGAAATATTTTAATAAATAAATAAACACTATATCATTTTGTCATACATCTGGTATTGGTAGCTGGGTTCCATTGTGTCAATAAAGATCAGAGGTCTGATTCTGTAGGGGAATCGGAATCAGAATCGTCTTTAATGGTCAAGTATGTTTGAACAAACAGGAATTTTACTCTGCTGCAGAGTCTCTCAATGTGTTGAAAGGCAACAGGAATAGAAAGTAACAATGAGAATAAAACTAAAAATTAGGGCAATAAAAATGAGAATAAGAGTAAACAGTGTGTGCATTCAAATAAGAAATATGTGCAATCAAAAATAGGAAAGGAAGGAGAGGAAACAAGAGACAGCTTTTATAAATACTGTAGATGTACATACAGTGTGTGTATGTATATATTGGCTCATTATAATCAAAAGAATATTTTAAATTTAGGTATTAAGATGGATCCAGATTTAAGATTCAACAGCCAAATTGTAGCTGTCATTAAATCTAGTTTCTTTCAACTAAGACAGTTGGCTAAAGTAAAAGCATTTGTCTCTAGACAGCATTTTGAGACGCTTATTCATGCTTTTATCACCTCTCGTTTGGACTATTGTAATTCGTTGTATCTTGGGGTCGGTGAGTCTTCTATCACTCGCCTGCAGATGGTCCAAAATGCAGCAGCACATCTTTTAACAGGTAAAAGGAAATGTGAGCATATCTCTCCACTTTTGGCCTCCCTACATTGGATACCTGCTCATTTTCGGGTCCATTACAAAGTTTTACTCTTTGTTTTTAAATCCCTTCATGGCTCTGCACCATCCTACTTATCTGATTTGCTTCATTGGCATACACCCACACGCTCTCTGAGGTCAGCCAATCAGCTTCTCTTGAGTGTCCCAAGAACAAAGTGTAAGCTTAGAGGCGATCGAGCCTTTGCAGTTGCTGGTCCCAAAAATATGGCAGAAGAGCTTTTAGACTGCTATATACAGTGGTTATAGTTACAGTTTATTGCACTGTGCTGGTTGCTGTGTCCAATCACACAGTCATGGGTTAAGTGTTTATCAGAGTGACTGCCTGGGAGAAGAAACTGTCCTTGTGTCTGATTGTTTTGTCACACAGTGACCTGTAGCGCCGTGCAGAGAGGAGTTCAAACTGTTTGTGTCCAGGGTGTGAGGGGTCTGCATAAATCTACCCTGCCCTATAAGATGTAAAATAAGTAAAATATACATATTACGTACAGTAAACAATAGACAATATATAATAAATAACTTTCCCTCCTGGGCTTTTTAAATTCCAACTTGTTTTAAAAGTCTAAACTAACTTCCCTGTTGAATCATGTAAATAGTTTGCTCCTGCAGTTTGGTTATCCATGCAGTTTTAATGTTTTATCCATTAATTCACTGCACTGCATTTGCGTGGATCAAATCTCTGACTCTTTAGCCTTCAGTTACTAGACTTGATTCATTTTTCACAGTAATTTACATATACGGTAAATTTAATGTAAGAAGAGAGGTATTTTTAAGGCAGCATACAGAAATTATACCTGTCAGATGATATAGAAGGTGGCAAACAACATCACTTGTTCCTGTCCTTTTTGACCTGTTATTTGAAAAATCTCAGCGGGCATTACATTAGGATTTAATGTCATAAGGTACAGCTAGCTTGGAGTTTTTACCCTGTTACACTGTATGGTTAAATCACATTGAGGAACATGTGTACTTCACTGACCCCTGTAATATTTATCATTCTCCCTCCACAGACCATTTACATGTTCTGTGCCCTGGCTCTTGTTTGTGATGACTACTTTGTCCCCTCCCTGCAAAAGATATGTGAGGTATGAATGTGAGATATTAGGCAGTATGCTTTTGAAATGAGAATAACAGCCAAGTATCATATTTTCCAACTGAAATATCATCATTGAACTGGCATTAGACATTCAGGAACCTTAAAATTCAACTAAAGATGCAGGTATCTTTCTCTCACTGCCTCATGTTTTTTCTGAAGTATTTATCTTATAAGCACTCCAGATGTTGGGCACAGAAAAGTCTGCTATCTGCCTTTGTAGTTTTATATAATGATGCTGTTACTGTCTTTGCTCTCATTTATCATATCATAACAGTAATGTACAGTAATGTTAGTTTATATGTAGGTTTTAATTTACTTTGCCCACAAACATCAAAAATACAGCAAGACATCTGGTCGCACATATACAAATCCTAAAGAGCTACAACGATCATGATATATCTGCATCTACTGTAAATAATTTTTATTAGCATGTGTTTATGTAGGAAATGTGAAATACTGTGTTGGATAGCAGAAGTGTAGCAAGTAGCAAGAAGGAAAGAAACTGGCTAAGCTACAGGTCAAATATTTATCCTCAAAGAGCTTGTTTATTATTTCCCAGGCATTGCTCAAGTACAGTATCTGAGCAACTTATATTTAAGTCTTTGTATATTGTCTTGTTGGTATTTAGCTACAAGGTGTTGCTAGGTCTCAGTAGATCAAATCTGCTTTTCTTTTATCAGACATTTTATTATTGGTAAAATTTTCTTTAGATCTTAATGATCAGTTCAAGGGTTTGTGGTCAGGCAGTGATCGATCTACTGTTTGTGTCCTGGGCTAGTCTGGATTTACTAAATGCAGCGGCTGTTTCCTGTCATAGAATCCAATTTTAATTTGAGTTTCCTTCTCTTTTCTCCCAGCATCTCCATCTCAGTGAGGACGTTGCTGGTGCCACCTTCATGGCCGCTGGCAGCTCTGCTCCTGAGCTCTTCACGTCTGTCATAGGTTTTAACAGATTAAATGCTTTTGTCATTTGTATAGAACATTAATGGACTTTTAGGTTTTTTTTTTTTTTTAGGCCTTTAAATAAAGATGATCTTCTTTTCGTTCTCCACATCTGTTTGTGTGCATGTGAGTGCACGCAAAGTGTGAGCGTGAGAGTGATCCATGACTAATATGGAGTTATTTACATGATTTGACAATGGTGTGACATCTTTTTGTCAGCACTGCATATGCTGTGCTGCAGCTGCATATGTCAAGTGGTGTACGCCACATCTTCATCGTCTATGGAGTCATAATTCTCTGTGTGTGTGTGTGTGTGTGTGTGTGTGTGTGTGTGTGTGTGTGTGCTGGCTCCTTCTCTCCCAAGGGGTGTTCATCACCAAAGGTGATGTGGGTGTGGGGACCATCGTGGGCTCAGCTGTCTTTAACATCCTCTGCATCATCGGAGTGTGTGGCTTCTTCGCCGGCCAGGTATGATGCCATAGCATCGTTACTCCGCAGCAGCCAAGCTCTGATGCCATTTTTATATTGTACAACCAGTGGCCTAATGTCACCTTTAATATTCAGCCACATAAACACCAAGTGGTGGAATGATCTCATGCATACATGCAGCTGGGGGCGGCTGTGGCTCAGGAGGTAGAGCGGGTCGTTTCCTAACCGGAGGATTAGCGGTTCGATTCCCGGCTTGTCCAGTCAACATGTCGAGGTGTCCTTGAGCAAGACACTGAACCCCCAGTTGCTCCCGGTGATGTCCCCGGTGTGTGAATGCGTGAGTGCTTGGGAGTGCGAATGGGTGAATGGCCGAATAATGTGTGAAAGTGCTTTGAGTGTGCTGTAAAAGCATAGAAAGGCACTATACAAGTATAAGACCATTTACCATGTGTAGAATGCAGGACACATACAGTACAGTACACACATTGATTCATGCATCACTCCCATCACTCCGTGTGTCTGTCTGCACCAAAGTACAGCTTCAGAGCAAATGTGATGCATATGTTTTACTGTTTCAGCTGTGTTATTTATAACCTCATATACTGAGCCTATAATGTTAAAAGACAGACTATAATGTTGTGTAATTCCAGGTGTATTTAGGCTGTGAAGTTCCTTTAAGTTACTTAAAAACCCTTTAAAAAAACATGCACATTGATTATATTTTATTCTTTTATTCTTTGTTTGCACAACCTCTTGAAATTTTTCATTTTTATACTTTTATTTGTAACACTGTTTAAAATCATTTTTCTCTGTGCTTGATCTTCTTAGCCAACCCCATATCACATCTGTGTGATCACAAGCCATAATTTTTATCTCGTTTCCACTTTGTATTCTTGTTGCTTTGTGCTTTGCATGAAATGCAGAGATAACAATGCAGTGCAGTCTCTCTCTCATGCTTTCTGACATGTAAGGGACATAGAAATGAGCAAAGTAAATATATGCACTAGACTCCAAACAGTGATGCAATCCCAGATTGTGCATTATGTAATCATGGCGAGATAATGAGGGAGAAAGGCAGGCAGTGTAACGGGGCTTGTAGTGATGGGGTGTGCAGATCATCTTCAAGGTCATCCCAGCAACGCACCTCACTACTGTTTATTACCTTTGGCTGGCCGTTCATAGCAGGGTCCTTCTGCAAAGTACTGATGTACAGTGAAACAGAGTACAACAAACACTGAAAACAGCGTTGTGCTGTGACTTTGCCCTCTGCCTCTCAGCAGCCAGTGATTCCACAGCTGGGAGTGGCACATTCAAGATGTGACTCCTGACCCTCCACTTGTGTATACAGTGTGAGCACTGTGTGGGAGAGTGTAACAGTGTTAGTCACTGCATTGTGGCCCCTGCCTTTTATCTGATTATATAAATGTTCTAAACACACCGGCACATTTTCTACGTAGGCTAGTCCCTCATAATTGACTTTTTCACTGACTGTGATTCAGGAGGTCGGCTGAAGAGCGCCTCTGTTTACATCAGTGATGTCAGAGGCGTTTCTTTATCACAGCACTGCAGAAACTCCAGCAAGGCCAAGTGTTACTACAGTATAAGAGTGTATGAATCGATGCTGCACACTTATTTTTATAAGCGTGCTTCTCCTTTTTTTTTTTCTTGTAGGCAGTGAAGCTCTCTCACTGGGCTCTACTCCGAGATTCCATTTATTACACATTTTCTGTCACTGCCCTCATCGCGGTAAGAGCTAACAGAATCATACACAAAAAAAAAACAGGACGCATGACCAGGTGTGTAGTGCAGAAATATACAGTAAAGAAGAGTGTACACTGTCGCCTATTAAGAAGTATACTGTATAAGGCCAATTTGAATGTGCAGTTCATGGCTCTCAGCTTTTGTATCTAGTTTCTGCCTCAGCAGAATTGCCTGGATTGTAGTAAGTCAGTAAAAAACACAGGTACTGTAATCCCCTATGAGTGTGGATTTTAGTATAGTTTTTCAATAACAGAAATTCTCCATGTAGCAAATTGTGTGTATAAAATATGTATATAGCTGGCTTCAGAGGAAACTTCCTATATGACTGAAAATGAAAAAAAAAAATCTTTCTGCAGTGTCTTCTTGTTTTTAAATTAAACAGAATGAACCAAAAGGTCATGCTTTGACCTTTTTCCGCCTCTGGATTGGTCATGACCTCTAGTGGAGTAGATACAGAAATGCAGAATTCAATTAATGCCGCTCACCCCTATTTCCCTTTGTGTCCTCTTTTTGTCTGGCCTCTTTAGTTCATCTACGATGAGAAGGTGTGCTGGTGCGTACTGTTCTTTGTAGCCTCCTCAGTACATATATGATTTGTTAAAAGACTGAATCATTCTGCTGATTTTCATGACTTCCTGTGCTTGTGTTCAGGTTTGAGTCTCTTGTCCTGATTCTCATGTATGCAGTCTACATCCTCATTATGAAGTGAGTGGCATCCTTAGAAACTGCAAATGCCATAATTAACTGATTGGTTGTTGTTAGTTATACAAATAAAAGTTGTGTTCCCTCATTTTCCCTCACTTTGAATTCATTTACCATTGCCAGGTTTAACGGCAGGGCACATCGCTACTTTGACCATCGAAAGAAGAGTTCTGTGACTCTGGCCAATGGGCTGACAGGAAGCACTGACCTGGAGGATGTCACATGTGATGCCAC
>NW_018127902.1:1547116-1580102 GCF_001952655.1 Monopterus albus
GGACTCTGCAGGTTTTAGCTGATGCACTGAAATTTGCATAAAGGCAGCTGAGGCACCACTTCTCATCTATTTTTTTTCTTGTCAATGACAAGATAGTCAGGGGTGACTTTATCATATGAGTTCTTTGCATCTTGTCCTGGACTGATCCTCGCTGCCAGTGCTTCACCATGCTGTCTGACTTGTAGGTAGACAATGGCTGAATTCCCAGTGCTAAATTCTACAGGTGACCTAACTCTTGGGAGGTGACTACTTATATCTGGACACCTCCCTCACTGGACTTCGGGATCATACTCCAGACTAATACAGTTAGAAGGTGTTGTATGGCCTCAGGTGGAATATAGTGACAGTAACCTACAGTAGTACAATTGAAGAAGAAATAATGTACTGGTGACAACCAAGGGGACTGTGTTGGTCTGTCAGCGGACTGGGTGAGGTTCACACTAAACCACTGTTGTAGAGTACTGAGTCTTTGGACAGTTGGAAAACTTTTACATCATATTCAACAGTGGAACCATGTGAACAAATTGAAACTATGACATTGTAAGTCAGAGATGTTTGACAAGGTGGTAATGAAACCACAGACCTCAAGCTACAGTGCACGTTGCACTTGGCTTCTCCCTGCTTCAGTTACTGTGCAACACAGGGGCTAGCCTTATAGTACTTTGAGGTGACATCCTTCAGGGGCACACTCCTGTGACATGGTGGAAATCTTTGATCCTCCAGCTGCCTTTAGAGGACCCACTCAAGCCCTGCAAACAATGTCTCAATTTGTACTCAATCAAGACAGCATATCTGGTTGTTTAAACTTCATTTTTCTCTTAGTGACACTGTGGTCAGATTAATCTTGTTTAGGTCTGAAAGTATCAACAGTAGTGCAGAGTGATACTGTGCTAAGGTGGACACAGCAGCTGTTCTTGTTCTACAGTCCAAAGATGTGGTTGTTGGTAAATCTCTGACTCTGTGTTGGTGGGGGGGCACTTAAAAGTGTTGCCAGCAGCCATACTGTACATTTACAGTTAACACCTATTAGGCATTATTACTTCACTTTTCTTCAGGTCCAACGAACACCTCACTCCTCGTCTGCTACTTCATGTATTTCTAATGTCCACTGTGTGAATGCTTCTCCTATGGTATTGGTTTATTTTGTGCCTTTTAAATCTGGATGAATTTCCAGGGGGTAATTCAGAAAGCAGGTTTAACAAACTCAGAACTTAACCCTGAACTGTGAGTTGACCCACTATGACAGGGGAAGCTGAGTTTTCGGTTCCACAACAGCTGGTCAGAAGGCGTTCAGTCAACTCTGAGAATGTCCAGTCAGAGTTAAGCATGTGTGTAATGACTATAAAAAGGCATGATCAGTGGAGCTCTGCTAATACGTTTCACCATGGCAACAGGTAAATAAGGAGCAGAGCTGACATTTTAATCCAGTGGAGATAGAAATGTTAGTGTGTGCTAATGCACACTTATCGTTAAAATATACAACAGCAGCACTGAAAGAACCTGAGCTGGAAGTCACCAACACTCTATGCTCATTTGTTTAGCAGACTGGGATTTCTTTAATGGATGGTTAAGTGCTGGAATCCTATGGTTCACACATTCATTTATTAAATATATTTATTTGACTGGGTGGTATGGTGACACAGTAGCTACCTCTGCAAAAAGCAAGAAGGTTCTGGGTCTGAGCCCCGGCCAACCCGGTGCCTTTCTGTGCAGAGTCTGCATGTTCTCCCTGTGCCTGCGTGGGTTCTCTCCGGGTGCTCCGGCTTTCTCCCATAGTCCAAAGACATGTACCTTAGGTCGATTGCTGACAGGGACAAAAAGCTGGTGGCAGCAGAAGACAAAATCAAACAGATAAGACATAAATTTATTTAGAGATCTCTGATTATAGCCTACAGTGCCCTCAGTCTTACTCAATAATTATGATTTTGATCATTTGCAGGTAGAAAAGCATCAAGGGTAAAATGACATTGTTAGATGTCTATTATACATTTTAAAATCTTGCCCAGTTGCATTTAATAAACATATTTAAACTCTGAGTGAATTTAAACATAGTGAAATGCTGTTAAAACAAGATTGTATACAAAACTACTTTTAAACTGCATTTAGTCTAGTTTAATAATGGTCAAGTCTTTATAGTTGCATTACAATCATTCTCATTCAGAAATATTGACATCTTCAAAATGATCACTGACTATAATAGGAAGTTCCGATGCAGAAAGAACAACATAAAATTAGTATTATTATTCATGTGGCCAACGATTCACACTGGTTTGTTAAACATATACAGTGGTCACAGTAATGTGCAATGTAGGGGAACTGATTGATAACCTGACAATTGTTTTCATGTCCACAGAATCATGGTGTTAGGAATACAGACAGTGGATAGATTTTCTTTTGAGTTGAGGATGAATGCTCGCTGTGGGATTAACTGCTGTTGAAGAGGGATCACTGTCTTTACACTGGTTGATCATAAAAGTGATCCCATCAGTAAAGATAGGCAGGTCTTGAGTAACAAACTATCAGGCTACTATCTAACTGGGATCTAAGCTTTTCTCCTGGTGTAAACTTCTCACAATTAATATGCTCCAATCTGCTCATCAGTATGAACTGTATGAATGAGGAAATGAAGCAGCTTCCTCATTCATACACTCAGATAGCTTCTTCAGACTCTGCAGCAAGGAGGAGACAGAAAGTCTGGGTTTGTTGAAGAAAACCTGCCAACGAGCAGCTGAGTCAGTTACCATGGTAACTGACTCAGAGTGATCTCTGTTTCTGGAATTGAAAACTCGGAGTTTCCCTCCATTCAGAGTGAACAAACTAAACCCACTTTCTTTAGACACAGTCTATATATTTTTTAAAAATACAGAAAATAAAGGCCTAGAATGTGATTAGCACTGTCCCCTCAAAATTAAAACATCCCGGGTCCCAGGGGCCCATCAGGATGGAGTCTGCATGTTCTCCCTGCATCTCTGTGAGTTTCTGCATGGTGTCCTATTTTCATCCAGCAGTGCACAGACATACAGCCTAGGTGAACTGGAGGCTCTAAACTGAGAGTAGGTCAGAATGCTAGTGTGAGTATGTGGTTATCTGTCCACATGTGTTAGCCCTGTGATAGACTGCCATGTCATGTTGTGCCCCTGGTGCAATGAGTGCTGGAGTACTGCAGTTCTGGTACACAGTTATTATCTTCTGGACTGTTGACCTTGCACATTTTGCATGATCTGTTGCACATTTTTGTCTTTTTGGGAGGAATTGTCCTTTTATAACATCAGCAAGTTGAAAGTCTTGTTCCCTCATGTTATCACAAGCAGCATAGGGTTTACAAAGACAGGTCAAGAAAACTGAAGGATGCAAACAGTGTAAAACACTTCAGAATAATTTAGGGCCACAATGAACAACCAGTGCTTCAGTCACATGAACATATTGTGTTATTTTTTCCTAGCTAACTTCCACTGTAAACCCTCTGTGCTGATGGTGGATGAGCTGCTGTCTGCATATCCCCACCAGCTGTCATTCTCTGAGGCCGGCATGAGGATCATGATCACCAGTCATTTCTCCCCCAGAACCCGCCTCACCATGGCTTCGCGCATGCTTATCAATGAGGTACATGAAGACTAAACTGTACACGGAGTCACACTGTGTTGAGTTAACAGTGTTACATACTGCACGTTACTACCTCTGCCAAGGGGGGGGGTTATGTTTTTGCCAGTGTTGTTGGTTTGTTTGTTGGTGTGTTTGTTTATCTGTTAACAGCATAACTCAAAAAGTAATTAATTGCTTTTAATGAGGTAGGGTATGGCCCATGGAACAATTGATTAGATTTTGGTGCTGATCTGTATTATAATGGATACAGGAATATTTTAAAAGATTATTCACCACTGTGAGTGCTGCAAAGGCTGCTGACTGTATGTGGCCAAAGTGTGCAGCTGCGCTGCTGACACAGAGACAAATCCCAGTGTCATCGACAGCTGGCAGTTCATTGTCAGTGGAGACTGAGTGCTGCTGCTCAGTACACCCTGCTGTTCAACATAGGGACTGAAGGAGCCCAGCGAGGTAACAGGCCACAGCTGGGGAAAGATCTGCTCTGTTCAGTGACAGCCGGGCAAGAGCTGATCAGGATTATCTTGATCCCAGACGGTGATGGCAGAGATTTTCAGCCAGGCTCAAAGCTGTTATAATTTTTATCCTAGGGCTGGCATTATGCCATTTTATTATGTTTTGACATTTTTTTCTGATAACCACTTAGATTGAGAATATGTGGCCAGTCAAGCCAAGTGATGCCAGTTTAGAATTTTTTCCAATGTACTGAGTTGAAATTAATTGAGTTGAATTGAACTGAATTGCCTTCAAACTAATAAAGCTATCTGCATCAGTCCAAATGCCAGCAGTGGGTTGTCATAGTCATGCTATCATATATGAGGATCAAACTATCATGGGAATATTGCTTTTATGGCATTATGGGGAAACTGAGTTGCCCTTGGCAGAGGTTGTACTCTCTGAGTGTTGTCTAGTTTCAAATTGTAAAATGTTGAAATGCAGCAGTGCAACCCTCAAGAGAAATATAGTTTTACCAGCTTGAGGTAATTGGAAAAATCCCTCTAAAGCCAAGATGATGGCAAAATACAATCCAAATAACTCTGTCTGAGTTCAACAGAAGAAGGAGTGAACTGAATGTTAATTTAGTTTTGAATATTACAGCCAACATTTTCTCTCAGACACCTGTCCGCTGCACACTACACTGTGGATGGAAGCCTAAACCAAACAACCAAATTTGGGCCTTTGATAGAAAGAAGAGAAAAGAACATGAACTTCTGTCTGAGATAAATATAAGGGACTCTTTCAGAAGTTAGGTTGTTAACTGGAGCTCAGAATAGGTACCACTGGCCACACTACAGCAATAAAAACATCTAAATGTGTTCATGGAACCACTGTATTGATATGTCAGTGTTGCCTGTGATAATGTTTTTTAATCATTTGCAGAGACAAAGACTGATCAACACTACAGAGACTCGAGTCAACCGCATCACCAATGGTGACTCAGATTCAGCAGTACGGGCCCATGGGAGACGGGGCTTAGGGAATGGGATGAGTGGCACTGAACGAGAGGGTCTGAACGGGAGGTGCAGGCTTCAGCGACTGGAGTCTGGGAATGAGACAGAGAATGAAAATGAGGATAATGAGAACAATGAGAATGACGAGGAAAGAGCTGGGGGTGATGAAAATGAAGGCCCCCTGGTGCCTTTTAAAGTCCCAGGTACAGCACAGATGGCATTTTGAAGTGAAATGTTGGTCTGTGGACTAAACTGTTGCCACGTCAAGTCTGTGTTCTGTATCCTCTGTGTTCCTGTCTCCACCCAGCTGGGGCGTGCAACAAGCTGAAGTGGCTGGCTATGTGGCCGCTGTCCCTGCTGCTGTTCCTCACCGTGCCAAACTGTGCCAAGCGGCGCTGGGAGAGGTGGTTCATGGTCTCCTTCTTCACCACCACCATCTGGATCGCTGGCCTCTCATACATCATGGTCTGGATGGTCAGTCAGTCTTATTGACTAACATGTTGCCAAGGCAACCTGGGCTTTAAAGGATGATACAATTAATACTGGAAACTCCACTTATAATTTGGGATGGGAAGGAGATTATTATTCCACTAACATATTACCATTTAAACAGGAGTGCACTCTTTTGCATGAATAGCAGTCCAGTCCACTCCAGTAATTCTTTTACAGACCCTTAGACTGAAGTTGTACTTGTTTATTAAGAGCATGCTGAAAATGAGGACACTAACAGACACACATTTTCTGTTCAGTTAAGGAGAATGCCAAGCAGACAGTACAGACATTTTATAAAGTGTATGAAATATGCTCTCTCTAAGAGTCAGACAGGGAAACTGAGTCCCAATGAAAATCGATGGATCACTAAATTCATTTGCTAACACCGTACTCAAGTGGAGATGTGACTCATGACTCAGCTCTCTGAGGACTGTTACTGCAGCACTACAGTATGTGCATTTTCTACACCGAGGGTATATAAAACTTTGTTAAAGTGCTGAAATTGAATTCCAGATGGGAACTTGGTTCAGTGGTCGTCTTTATTTGATAGACAGTACTGCTGAATTTTCTGCGAAAGGCATTATATTGAGATAAATCTGCCTGTTTTCAGGTGACTGTGATCGGCTTCACTCTGGGCATCCCTGATGTCATCATGGGCATTACCTTTCTAGCAGCAGGCACCAGCGTCCCAGACTGCATGGCGAGTGTTATTGTGGCACAGCAAGGTACACACACACGCCCCGATACACTCTACCACAGCCAGACACACGAAGGAGTGACTGTTCACAGCAGAACATTGCTTGGCTCCTGACTGTAAGTAGACTTTGACAGTGTTGTTCTCCTTGCCTCAGGTCTAGGAGACATGGCCATCTCCAACTCTATAGGCAGCAATGTGTTTGACATCCTGGTGGGCCTGGGCCTGCCCTGGGCTCTGCAAACACTCTGCATCGACTATGGCTCCATCGTGAGTGCTGCTTAGCCAGATGAGACTCAGTTGCCTGTACAGGAGACTAGAATAGAACAGACATGTCTTTATGAAGGACAGGGACAATAGTCTGTAGTATTCATTGTAGAGTGATGTGGAGATTAAAATTAGAGTTGTACACAGAAACACATAATCTTTCAGGGCAGGGCACAGTTTATCACCTTACTCGGGGACAGTTTTACGTGTTAATTAACATGCTAATTACTCTTCACACAAGGAATAGAATCGCAGGATAGGTCAGAGTAAAGTCCATCCCCGGCTGTATAAATCCAGGATGTAATTCTATATGTAGGACCCTGCCAGTATGACACACTGTGTCTGTCTCCAGATCCATCTGAACAGCAGAGGACTCATCTTCTCTGTGGGACTCTTATTAGCCTCAGTATTCTTCACAGTAAGTACCAGATAATGCAAGTCACATTACACATTACAATAATAACTTTGATATCATAACTTGATGATAACTTTGACAACTCACCTCTGCCCTTGAATCCTTCCAGTCTCTTCCATCTACTCAGCCTTTTTTTTACACTTTAAGTTGTCATAAAGTGTTTAAATACAGTGTTACAGTGTGCAGCACAGTGCTAACCTCCTCAGCTGTTTCTTTTCCTACTGTACCCTTGACCTCACTCCTTCACTACCTCTGTCTTCTTGTCTGCAGGTTCTCTGTGTCCATTTAAACAAATGGACTCTGGATCGGCGACTGGGCTTGGTCTGCCTTGTCATGTACGCCATCTTTTTATGTTTCTCCATCCTCATCGAGTTCAATGTTTTCATCTTCGTCAACCTTCCCATGTGCAGAGACATCCACTGACCTCCCTCCTCTTCTTCTTCTACTACTTCCTCTGGCTGTTGGAGGAAACCTCACCTGGCTTCCAGTTTCTTGGTGCCTGGAAACCAAGTCCTCCCTTTTATTTTTTCAAATAGAAATCTAGAGCTCTGTAGGATTTGTCTTTGGTGCAATACACGAGAGAGAGGACGCCGGAGGTTTGTGGTTTTGGGGGACCGGACAAGAGGTGTGAAGAGAAAGTCCCAGTAGCAGAGATGGCTGCTGATCATCTAGTAGACCAAACGGTTGGCTGAAGTGACTCTAACTGTATTAACACCGACAGTTAGGCTACTGTTGTTGAAGAAGCTGCTACTGTCACTGACTGATGAGTGGAGGAACGAGGGAAATCCTGCTCTGACAGCAACTTTTATCTGGCTTGTTTGTTACTCTTTGTACGAGTTTGGATATAAGCATACTATTAAGGTATTTTCAAGTAAAGCTGTCTCTCTCTGTATATATTTGAGTACTAATATTAGCTGACATGTGGACCTCCTATGTACAGCTGGATCAGCCATACAAAGCTGAATGATTCAAAGACAGTGATAGCATTGTATGTTTTCCTCCAGTGATCTGATCTGCCAGTAACACACTCCCAATGCTTCAGCTTTTCTCCCATGCTCAGCAGCAGCCATCACAGCATGCTGCACTAGCTACAAGTCAACTCTTGCTTTGCACTGACAGAGAGAATCTAGATATTTAACACTATTTACATAGAGTCTGTTCTTGCTGTATTTTGTCTCTCTACAGGCTTATCCAAGTATATGTGGGCTTGATTGTTCTTTGATAAACCATACACAAGGAAGGGATCTTCCTGGAACTGACATCCAGCACTGTCACTTTATTAATTAGAAATATTATCCTAGTATTGCAAAGCATCTACAGGTATGCTAAACATGTAACTACTGAAGTTAAACATCCCACTAGACTGTCAACCCCTTGTGCTACATTAAAAAAAAATAGTTTTTAATCTTTGAGTTGAGTTTAATGTTACGTCCTAAAGCCAAAAGTATTTTTAGAATAGAAGTAAGAGTCATAGGTGTGGACTTAAGAGTCAGTTCCAGTGCACTCTGTGTGTGTGTGTGTGTGTGTGTGTGTGTGTGTGTGTGTGTGTGTCTGTGTGTGTGTGTGTGTGTGTATTTGAATTTTGAGGGGAACCAAGGATACCACTGTAACTGGGGAGACATAATCATGATTTATTTATGAATTAATTTATTCAAAGATCATGTCTAACCTCCAGTTTCAGCCCTTTGGGTCAAGTACAGTGTATTTAATGGAACACTGTCCACTCTGCATTGACAGAGCTGTACAATGTACTGTACCTAATATATAATCTAAGTACTGGAAACTGACTTGATGTTGTTTATACTTAAGAACTTAGAACTTCATAATTTATGAATTGTATATAGCTGCAAAGATATTGCAACATTTGTATACCGGTATAAACACAGTGGTTTTTGCTGGGTGGAGTTGCTGTGGAGATGGACAAATCTTTATCACTGGTGCTAACATGCAGCAGGTGGAAGGCAAATTCCCCCTTGCATGTTAAATTAGTGATGTAGAAGATTTACTTTCATATAAAAAGGGAACCGCATCTACATGGCACATAACCCTTCGAACTTTCACAACGTATTGTTTCTTAAACACAGCGCTTGAACTGTTGTGCCACCACTTTTATTCGAGCCAAAACCAAACACCTATGTCAACAGTATTGCCACTCTATATCAGCATATGTTCAAGCAAAACGTGGGGGATAAGTATATTTATTTCATTTTTATTTTTGCCTTGAAGGATTCTCAATGAGAATTCTGTCAATACAGTTGTTGATTTATTAAAAGCATCCTCTGTAGGTGTGGATACAGCCACAAGGGGCACTGTACAACTGTGTTACTGCTTCAGAGATGCTGTTCTTTTACACACAGTACAAAGTGATCTGGGTATGTGTTCAGGTAGGCTACACAGAGACAAATACTGGTTGGTTTGCATGCCTCTTTCATATTTCAGATTATTTTGTGTGTAATTTTAATGCATTTCCAAGATCAAAAAGGCACTGTCTGCATTATGCTGTACATATCAGAGGGATATGCTCTTACAGACACAGACGCTGACATAACGTCTGATGATTCTATTGGAGATATTTACAGTGTTTAGAATGTAGGCCTAAAACATTGCTTCAGGTAAAGTCATTTTATGCTCATGTCTTTTGAATTGTTTGTAAATCCTCATTTTTTTTTCAGTGAGGACTTTTGGGCAGCGCTCCGATCCAGAGAGATGCAGTTGTTGGCCTTGTTCCCAGTGGTGTTCTTGCAATAAACTGATTTACATACACATTTCATTTCCCCATGTCTTTATGTATGCTTCATTAATAAAGCACACTGTTTATTTTGCCAGTAAAATGAGTTATATAATACTGTATATCCAGCACTTCTTTTTGGAGACTGAAAAATACAATGTTGTATAAAGCACTTGTGTTTATTGATCATCTTTATTATCATATTCATCACATTTGATGATTTTAAGCAAACAGGAATTTTAAAATAACTGATTAGGTTTATACACTAATGCTAACTAATTTATTTGGACCTGACTCTGCAACACACCCAAGTATTACACAAAAATGTCTATTCAACTTGCTTAAATCCCAGTGCATTCATCATTTTAAAAAAAATAAAGCAGTTGTGCCCTTGATTCAAACCCTTTTTTTCTTGTCTGGCTACTATTGACGAGTTGCAGTCTGGATTTATGAAGAACAGGAATATCTCTAATAATATAATATTAGTGCTTGATTTAATTGACTATTCATATTTAACTGATGAGAAAAGTTTAATATTTTTTAGACTATTATATGGCATTTGATAGCATTGGGAGTATATTTATTTTCTCTACCCTTGAAGCATTTGGATCTTACTTCTCCAAATGTATTGAAACATTATATTCCAAAGCAAACTGCTCTATTAAATTGTGCAGTGCTACTTCTAGATTCAAGATTAACAGGGGGATAAGGCAAAGCTGTCGAATCTCTGTATATCTGTTTTTACTAGCTGGTCATCTTCTATCTTGCCATATCCAAAGCAGAAGGCTAAAAGGCATTTCTATAGCTGGTAGAGAGATTAAGATCAGTCAGGTGGCAGATGATACCACACTGTTCCTTAGAGATGCCTCTCAAATACCTATAGCCTTAAGTATTCTTGATCCATTCTCCAAAGCTTCAGGTCAATGCCTTAATTTAAAAAAAAAAGTGAGATTTTGTCTATCAAAAACTAAATTAAGTGCAATTTGTAACGTCCTTGTTAAAGATGAGATCTCCTACTTAGGTGTTATTGTTTCTAAGGATGAGCATTCTAGATGCAGTGACAACTTTAAGCCTATAATTGAAATACCAAAATACCAATTTGTTCATGTTAATGATGAATCTTGAATCCTGACACATCGCTCATCCCCGCAGACAGGCAGGGATGTATTGGTAGCCCTGTCGCTACTGGAAACCTGTTGCCATAGCAATCCTCCAGGTAGGCTATAGCAAGCGGATGAGGGGAAAGGTGTGGCCCTCGTATGCTGTCTGCAAATTGAGAATATTCAGTCATAATTACAAATATAACATAATGAAACACAAAATAAAGTGTTAAAACAGTCATTCAAAAAGAGTCGTTCATGTGATCAGAAAAGATTTGAAGTATATCAGTGGAGGTCAAAGGTGAGCTTAAAGTGACCTTTGTGGTATTTTAGTATTAGCTACAATCGTTTTCTTCTTGCTTTAGCATCATGTTAAAATTCTGGCATATTCTGCATTTGGCATTTTAATAATTAACAATATCCAGTATGGACATCCAGTGGGGAATCAATATTAACTTTTCTACAGATGGATTAATAGATGTGTAGGATAACGTGAGGTGTGATAGACATCTAAAGTGGTCATCCCTTGTTTTAGTGACAAGCATAAGACCAGCTCTGCTGTCTCACCTTGAGAGGCACAAATCCCCTAAGGGCTCTGGGAGGAAGTGACAGTCCATGAAGGGGCCAGAGTGACTCTCCAGAGCAGCCTGAAAGGATCTGACTTACATAATGTCCTCAGTCAAATGTCAGCCTCCAAATGCTGTGCAGTGTCTCCACCTGGTGGAGATCAGTGAGGACATCAGGTGCTAAGACTGTAGTTGAACGTGTTTTGAAAATGTTGGTTTATTTTCTTTTTTGTTATGAGGTCAATCAGCCAGATCAGTACCTCTCTGTATGCTAAATATCAGGCCACAAGTGTGAGGCCTGATGGACAACACTAAAACATACTGTATCTCAGTATGGTGCAGCCTGTTGCTTAATGAAAACTGCTTGGTGCCTAGCAGCTTTCAAGAGCCGAGAATCAAGTCCAACTTTGAGCACGTGTGCAGTTTGTGGAATCGATGTATCTTCTGCTCAGTGCGTTATGCCTATGACCCAATGCCGTATTTTGACAGTCAGGTCATTGTTGTAAATTCATATTTATATTGAGGAAAGCACAAAGTTTTCATATTTGTAATTTCTTGAAGTTGTTACTTTTTAAAACGTATTCTCACAGGCAAAATATACACTACCGATTTTCTATATGATATGACTTATACAAGAGTTTACAAAAACAATTTTGCATACAATTTATTAATTTGTGCACAGCCGTAGACTAATACACATGCATATTATTGCCAGCTGTCTTACCTCATATGAGACTGATGCCAAAAGAGAAAGATTATAGCAGGCAAAGGCTAATTTTCAGGCTAAAACAGTGACAGATTTAGGATGAGGTTCAAAGACACACAGAAAGTTTATGTTTGAGATCAGAGAGTAAAACTGTTTGAGGCTCAGCTCAGGCTCTAACAAAGAAACAGGTTCAAGCTAAGGTTCAGACGGAGCTAGATTTGGAGTCAGGTTTAGGATTGTATATGGAGACTGTATTAGATTCACACAATAAATTTACAGTGTGGACAATCAGACTGACAAATATTGAGCACTGTATCACATATAAAGACCATTGTATAAAGCCTACACAGCCTATTTCAAAGCAACAAATAAATTTGTATTTTAAACCAAATACATAATATTTCATGAAAAAGTCTAGTAGCTGAAACAAGGGAAGAATGAAAAATGAAAAGTGATTCTGAGACAATACATGCTATAAGAACTAAAGAGCTGTGTAGATATCAAGCTCTTGTAGTAGTAGTTTGCACCTACAATCTTTATCTGTTGTTAAGGCACATCCAGAAAGAAACAGACCTTTGACCATGCTGTTTAGGCTCATACAGTACAATAAGTTGTGTAAAGCACCATTTTTATTTTTCATTTAAAAGTCGAGTCCAAATATCTAGCAGCTGAAAAGGGAAGAATGACAAATAAAAAGTGATTCTGATTAGTTTATCTTATTTCAGCTCAGCTTATCATAGCTTAGCATAAACTCTGAATAGGTGGCCTGGCTCACTCCAGAGGTGACAAAATACCAGTATCTCTAAAGCTCACTAGCTAATATTTCATTTGTTTAGTCCTTACAGGTAACCAAGTGTAAAAATTAGCTTTGCCTGGACCAGTCAATAGCCCAACATGAACTTTAGATGTGATACTGGGGGTTGTCTGAAAGCCAGCCTAGCTGTTTCCTCACGTTTCCAGTATATGCTAAACTAAGCTAGCTGACTGCTGGCTGTAACCTTATATATCTACCCCTTCTTTTGGCTGTTCCCGTTAGGGGTCGCCACCTAACTCTATCTTTGGCCTTCCTCTTGACCTCTTGCCTGGCAGCTCCATCTCCAACATCCTTCTACCAATATAACCACTACCCCTCCTCTGCACATGTCCAAACCATCTAAATCTGGCCTCTCTGACCTTGTCCCCAAAACAGCCAACCTGGGCTGTCCCTCTGATGTGCTCATTCCTAATCCTGTCCATCCTGGTCACTCCTATAAGAGAACCTCAACATCCTCATCTCTGCTACCTCCACCTCTGACTCTTGTCTTTTCCTCACTGCTACAGTCTCTAACCCATACAGCATAGCTGGTCTCACTACTGTCTTGTACACCTTTCCTTTGATTCTTGCTGCTACTCTTCTGTCACACAACACTCCTGACACCTTTCTCCACCCACTAAGCCATACTGCTGCTCACAGATATCCACTTCCTTTCTTAGCCTACCTTCCACTCCTCTTTCCCATAGCTTCATCGTGTGGCTCATCAACTTTATACCTCTGTAGCTGCTACAACTCTGCACATCACTCTAGTTCTTAAAGATCGGCACTAGTACACTTCTCCTCCATTCCTCAGGCCTTCCTGACGCAACCCTCTCTATTTATCCGGGCTTGGGACCGGCACAGAAGTCACTGGCTTGTAACTCCTGTGGCTAGATTGGATGTAACCTTATATATATGGTACAGATATGAGAGCGGTATCAACTGGTCTCGGTTAACAACGAAAAATATACACAAAATACTGAGCTATTAATTTAACATGTATTTCAAGTTAGCTAGGTATTATATTCTCCTAAACATTACGACCCCAAAACCTGTTGCATGTTTACCTTTTTTTTACGCGATGACGTCACTGGGGTTGGGGGGGTGGGAGTTGATCGGTACATAGCAACGGTTCCTTTGATGCGCTTCTGACGTCAGAAGAGGGCATTGTGGTGGCCGTGCTGATTTGCTCTTTCACTCAGTGAATTTTAACATATTCAGCTAACAGAACCAGTAATACCAAAATTCAGGAAACGCGAATAACGAACAAACAGAATGAATAAGCCTACAGCAGAAATACTTGAATCCCAGGACATGGACCTAGAAAATGTTATCGTTCCACGTATCGAAAGCATTTTCACACAGTTGAGCAGGCAACAGATAGAATTGGTCAAATCTGGCGAGCCAGATGATTTCACAAAAGACTTGTTTGCGAAGCTGATGCTGGATCTTGTTGAAAGCCTGACGAAGGCACTAGCTGAGGGTCTGAATGACAAATGTGTACCCGTGCAACAGCATGTCCTTCTTTCATATTTATCCAAAGCACTCAGTGTGAGTTTTTCCGAGACCTGCCACGTTAAACAGGCCTACACAGAAATCTTGGACGACTTAATTTCAACGGAGGTCAAAGGAAGCCTTGAGTGCCTGTCCAGTGAGGACTGCAAGACCACCCCATGCATACCGACTGATAGCACTGACCATATCGGCAGAAAGTCGAAGACACTAGCAGAGAAGGTGAAATCTATCTGCCCAAGATGCATTTTGAAGAGAAGGCCCAGCTGCACAGAGGCACCAGTCAGCTCACAAAGTGCAGTGGCTGCCCAGGACACAAAAAGCCATGAACTGTTAGAAATAGCAGAAACACGTTCAGATGAGCTGATGGAAAGTGAATTATACAACGAAGCTAAAAGAATCACAACAGACATCATTACAGCAGTTATTGGGCGTTTATCAGAAGAGGATTATGAACAGTCGTCCCCAGCATTCACATGCACAACTTGTCTGAAAAAAGCGTGCAGAAACGTCATCATTTTTACAAAGCAGCTGGCCAAAGATTTAGTACATCAGATAGTGGTGGAAATAAAGGAAAGATTCCGCCCTGACTCTGAACCTGAAGATGCAGAGTCCATAAGAACACTCAAGGACAGTGTTGACACTCTGATTGTGGCAGTTACTGATGACAGTGATGAAAATGATGACATCTCTGTGCTTCAGAACTACAAAAATATCTTCAGTAGTAAGGCTCAGAAATTCACTAAAGGACTGAGTGACCTCATATACAAGCACATTAAATCCAGGAGAGGAGCAGATGTTACTCCAGAGCCACTTCCAGAGAGCAGTTCTTGCACATCGGAGTCTGTTGGGCCATCAGACGCCACCATGTATGCTCGCATACAAGGACAAGTGCAGAACTGCTTGGAACTAATAGGGCAGTTTATCAGACGTCAAACTAAGAGACATGATGATGTCAGGCAGGTGTTCCATGGATCTGGGACTGAGACACTGGCACAAGAACAGCCCCTGGACAGCAACAAGGGTTCCCTGTCCAGTGAGGACTGCAAGACCACCCCATGCATACCGACTGATAGCACTGACCATATCGGCAGAAAGTCGAAGACCCTAGCAGAGAAGGTGAAATCTATCTGCCCAAGATGCATTTTGAAGAGAAGGCCCAGCTTCACAGAGGCGCCAGTCAGCTCACAAAGTGCAGTGGCTGCCCAGGACACAACAAGCCATGAACTGTTAGAAATAGCAGAAACACGTTCAGATGAGCTGATGGAAAGTGAATTATACAACGAAGCTAAAAGAATCACAACAGACATCATTACAGCAGTTATTGGGCGTTTATCAGAAGAGGATTATGAACAGTCGTCCCCAGCATTCACATGCACAACTTGTCTGAAAAAAGCGTGCAGAAACGTCATCATTTTTACAAAGCAGCTGGCCAAAGATTTAGTACATCAGATAGTGGTGGAAATAAAGGAAAGATTCCGCCCTGACTCTGAACCTGAAGATGCAGAGTCCATAAGAACACTCAAGGACAGTGTTGACACTCTGATTGTGGCAGTTACTGATGACAGTGATGAAAATGATGACATCTCTGTGCTTCAGAACTACAAAAATATCTTCAGTAGTAAGGCTCAGAAATTCACTAAAGGACTGAGTGACCTCATATACAAGCACATTAAATCCAGGAGAGGAGCAGATGTTACTCCAGAGCCACTTCCAGAGAGCAGTTCTTGCACATCGGAGTCTGTTGGGCCATCAGACGCCACCATGTATGCTCGCATACAAGGACAAGTGCAGAACTGCTTGGAACTAATAGGGCAGTTTATCAGACGTCAAACTAAGAGACATGATGATGTCAGGCAGGTGTTCCATGGATCTGGGACTGAGACACTGGCACAAGAACAGCCCCTGGACAGCAACAAGGGTTCCCTGTCCAGTGAGGACTGCAAGACCACCCCATGCATACCGACTGATAGCACTGACCATATCGGCAGAAAGTCGAAGACCCTAGCAGAGAAGGTGAAATCTATCTGCCCAAGATGCATTTTTTGGGACCGGCACAGAAGTCACTGGCTTGTAACTCCTGTGGCTAGATTGGATGTAACCTTATATATATGGTACAGATATGAGAGCGGTATCAACTGGTCTCGGTTAACAACGAAAAATATACACAAAATACTGAGCTATTAATTTAACATGTATTTCAAGTTAGCTAGGTATTATATTCTCCTAAACATTACGACCCCAAAACCTGTTGCATGTTTACCTTTTTTTTACGCGATGACGTCACTGGGGTTGGGGGGGTGGGAGTTGATCGGTACATAGCAACGGTTCCTTTGATGCGCTTCTGACGTCAGAAGAGGGCATTGTGGTGGCCGTGCTGATTTGCTCTTTCACTCAGTGAATTTTAACATATTCAGCTAACAGAACCAGTAATACCAAAATTCAGGAAACGCGAATAACGAACAAACAGAATGAATAAGCCTACAGCAGAAATACTTGAATCCCAGGACATGGACCTAGAAAATGTTATCGTTCCACGTATCGAAAGCATTTTCACACAGTTGAGCAGGCAACAGATAGAATTGGTCAAATCTGGCGAGCCAGATGATTTCACAAAAGACTTGTTTGCGAAGCTGATGCTGGATCTTGTTGAAAGCCTGACGAAGGCACTAGCTGAGGGTCTGAATGACAAATGTGTACCCGTGCAACAGCATGTCCTTCTTTCATATTTATCCAAAGCACTCAGTGTGAGTTTTTCCGAGACCTGCCACGTTAAACAGGCCTACACAGAAATCTTGGACGACTTAATTTCAACGGAGGTCAAACGAAGCCTTTACGGCCTGTCCAGTGAGGACTGCAAGACCACCCCATGCATACCGACTGATAGCACTGACCATATCGGCAGAAAGTCGAAGACACTAGCAGAGAAGGTGAAATCTATCTGCCCAAGATGCATTTTGAAGAGAAGGCCCAGCTTCACAGAGGCGCCAGTCAGCTCACAAAGTGCAGTGGCTGCCCAGGACACAACAAGCCATGAACTGTTAGAAATAGCAGAAACACGTTCATATGAGCTGATGGACAGTGAATTATCCAAAGAAGCTAAAAGAATCTCAGCAGACATCACTAGGGACATTTTAGGGTCTGTATATGAGGGGTATTATGATCAGTTACCTCAGTCTTTTACATGCACACCTTGTCTGTTTGATGTACGCAGACACTTGAAGGTCTGTTTTACAAAGCAGCTGGCCAAAGATTTAGTACATCAGATAGTGGTGGAAATAAAGGAAAGATTCCGCCCTGACTCTGAACCTGAAGATGCAGAGTCCATAAGAACACTCAAGGACAGTGTTGACACTCTGATTGTGGCAGTTACTGATGACAGTGATGAAAATGATGACATCTCTGTGCTTCAGAACTACAAAAATATCTTCAGTAGTAAGGCTCAGAAATTCACTAAAGGACTGAGTGACCTCATATACAAGCACATTAAATCCAGGAGAGGAGCAGATGTTACTCCAGAGCCACTTCCAGAGAGCAGTTCTTGCACATCGGAGTCTGTTGGGCCATCAGACGCCACCATGTATGCTCGCATACAAGGACAAGTGCAGAACTGCTTGGAACTAATAGGGCAGTTTATCAGACGTCAAACTAAGAGACATGATGATGTCAGGCAGGTGTTCCATGGATCTGGGACTGAGACACTGGCACAAGAACAGCCCCTGGACAGCAACAAGGGTTCCCTGTCCAGTGAGGACTGCAAGACCACCCCATGCATACCGACTGATAGCACTGACCATATCGGCAGAAAGTCGAAGACCCTAGCAGAGAAGGTGAAATCTATCTGCCCAAGATTCAGTTCAAAAAGCTGTCAAGCTGAGAGCCACGATGACAGGCGGGCGTTCCATGAATCAGGGACTGAGACACTGGCACAAGAACAGCCCCTAGACATCAGTGTTGTGGAAGATAGGACACCTGTGGAATCTGAGGATCCAGAACTGCAGACAAAGAAAAAGGAGCTGTTTCTCAGGTTGCTGCTGGAAAGGCTGATGTCAAAGACATACAAAAAAGCAAAAATAGACATTAGATTAGGAAGGCTCGAAGCCATTATTGAGAAATTATATGATGAAACGTGGGCCGAGCTGAAAGACATTGACTTTGACACCAGCAGAAAATGCGAAAAACTCCCGAAGGTCATTTTCAAAGAACTTTATAAGAACTCGAACAACTCACATATGCGACTTCTGGTTTCCATGCACGAAGAGACAAAAAAAGTGGCAAAATGCATCGCCTTATCTATCAGATCTCACCTGACAAAACCAAAACGGTGTAGCCCCATCTCCAATTTCTTCTCGCGTCTGCGTGGCCAAATCTTCAGACAAAAAAACAGAGTTGGGGTTGTTTAGGTGAATGTAAGACCAGAGTCTAAAAAAGAGTTCCAGTCCTGCCTCACATGAAGGTTGCCTTCTGCCACAGTGTCCTGGTCTCCTGGTTGTGAGGCAGTTCTTGGTCTCGGGTCACCCCAGTGGACAGCAGTGTGACATATAGATAGCCAGGATCCTATTTGAGTGTTATGGTTGTCTACTGTGGTGTCGTGGGTTTTCTCCAGGCACTCTGGTTTCCCCCACATTCTTAAAAAAAACTGGTTGTCTACTGTGGTGTCGTGGGTTTTCTCCAGGCACTCTGGTTTCCCCCACATTCTTAAAAAAAACTGGTTGTCTACTGTGGTGTCGTGGGTTTTCTCCAGGTGCTCTGGTTTCCCCCACATTCTTAAAAAAAAAAAACACTCAAGGACTGATTTTTAATTTGGTCTTAATTTGACTCTCTAAATTGTACTTCATAAAAACATTTCAATACATCAAATTAGAGATTTATTATTTATTATTATTGCTTTATTTATTATTGAGGTCATAGTTAAAGGTGCACTGTAAAACCCGATAATTTAATTTAACTCAAGATATTTTTTGAAACTGATGACAAAAAATGTTTTTAATTGAAACTAACTTCAATTTTTAAGTTAAGGAAAGCATTTTTATTAAGTACATGCTACTAGGTATTTTTAAGTGTCACTAACTCACAATTCTAAGTTAAAGAAACACTTTTCTATAAGCACTTTGTACTAGGTATTTTCTTTTGGAAGTGCTAATCAAATTTCAGTATAGCTAACTTAAATATTGCTATTACCTATAACAAAACTACAGTATTTTAATTCTCAGTAAGCAATTGTACTTTAACGTCATCTTAAAGTTTTTAAGTTTGATGAAGCTGTATAAACTCTCCTGTAATTGGAAACTTTCCTTACCTTTGACTTAAAATTGCATATTAGTGAACTTAAGTTCCTTGTTGAAACTGATCACATAAATTATATTAAGTAGCTTTAACTCAAGATCCCTAAATACACACACACTGGACTATACATTAAAATACAGGTTAACACACAATTCAAATGCATGTTACTCATTTATTAAGTAACCATCACATTAACCAAACATCAACAATAAATACAGTTTGGCTAATGCTGCATTGCTGCATGTCACAGCAGGTTTCAGCTTCCCAAAATGAATTTCTGAAAGGAAAAGCACTTTTTCTGTCTTAACTTTAAATTGTAACCAAGTGCCTCACAAGCTGCAAACTTGTCTTCAAATTTCTCCTGGCCAGGTGAGCAGAACAAACATGGTGGATGCAGACACTGCTTACCTCACAGTTTTGGGTCTGGCGACAGTTAATGAGCAGTTTCGTACGTGACCTCACACTGGGGTTCATTTAAAATATTTGAGTTCAATTACAAATACAGTGCCTTGCGAAAGTATTCGGCCCCCTTGAACTTTGCGACCTTTTGCCACATTTCAGGCTTCAAACATAAAGATATAAAACTGTAAGTTTTTGTGAAGAATCAACAACAAGTGGGACACAATCATGAAGTGGAACGAAATTTATTGGATATTTCAAACTTTTTTAACAAATAAAAAACAGAAAAATTGGGTGTGCAAAATTATTCAGCCCCTTTACTTTCAGTGCAGCAAACTCTCTCCAGAAGTTCAGTGAGGATCTCTGAATGATCCAATGTTGACCTAAATGACTAATGATGATAAATAGAATCCACCTGTGTGTAATCAAGTCTCCGTATAAATGCACCTGCAGTCTCAGAGGTCCGTTTAAAGCGCAGAGAGCATCATGAAGAACAAGGAACACACCAGGAAGGTCCGAGATACTGTTGTGGAGAAGTTTAAAACGGATTTGGATACAAAAAAATTTCCCAAGCTTTAAACATCCCAAGGAGCACTGTGCAAGCGATAATATTGAAATGGAAGGAGTATCAGACCACTGCAAAGCTACCAAGACCTGGCCGTCCCTCTAAACCTTCAGCTCATACAAGGAGAAGACTGATCAAAGATGCAGCCAAGAGGCCCATGATCACTCTGGATGAACTGCAGAGATCTACAGCTGAGGTGGGAGACTCTGTCCATAGGACAACAATCAGTCGTATACTGCACAAATCTGGCCTTTATGGAAGAGTGGCAAGAAGAAAGCCATTTCTTAAAGATATCCATAAAAAGTGTCGTTTAAAGTTTGCCACAAGCCACCTGGGAGACACACCAAACATGTGGAAGAAGGTGCTCTGGTCAGACGAAACCAAAATCGAACTTTTTGGCAACAATGCAAAACGTTATGTTTGGCGTAAAAGCAACACAGCTCATCACCCTGAACACACCATCCCCACTGTCAAACATGGTGGTGGCAGCATCATGGTTTGGGCCTGCTTTTCTTCAGCAGGGACAGGGAAGATGGTTAAAATTGATGGGAAGATGGATGGAGCCAAATACAGGACCATTCTGGAAGGAAACCTGATGGAGTCTGCAAAAGACCTGAGACTGGGACGGAGATTTGTCTTCCAACAAGACAATGATCCAAAACATAAAGCAAAATCTACAATGGAATGGTTCACAAATAAACATATCCAGGTGTTAGAATGGCCAAGTCAAAGTCCAGACCTGAATCCAATCGAGAATCTGTGGAAAGAACTGAAAACGGGGCTGAATAATTTTGCACGGCCAATTTTTCAGTTTTTTATTTGTTAAAAACGTTTGAAATATCCAATAAATTTCGTTCCACTTCATGGTTGTGTCCCACTTGTTGTTGATTCTTCACAAAAAATTACAGTTTTATATCTTTATGTTTGAAGCCTGAAATGTGGCAAAAGGTCGCAAAGTTCAAGGGGGCCGAATACTTTCGCAAGGCACTGTACAACGTAAACTAGGTGAGAACTGTAAACTTCAAATTACAAATCTGTAGAAATGACACAAAACAGTTGTGCCCTGTTAGATTTTTACCCGGTTCTTTTATTGAAAGAGTGAGAAGAGAAGGCAGGAGAGGACTGTATAAAATCAACAGAAAGTTTACTCAAAGTCTGGGCACAGGTCAGATAAGGAAGCGCTGGGATCAGAGAAACAGAGCTCCCGCCGGAAATCTGTTCTTTCCACCATGAGTTATGTTTTCTTGTTACATTTCTCTTCTCAGACTGAGTCCACCCTGTACAGAGGTACGACATTTCACGCTTCGTAATCCTATTGGCCATTTGGTGTGAGCAAGTCAACCTCTGCCCACGCCTGCTTGCTGAAATGTGATCTAGACCAGGTGTGTGTGTGTGTGTGTGTTGTGATTTTCAGGCTGGCAGCTAATCAATGAATACTGAACAATTTGTCTGTGCTACAGGCCCTCTATCTGTCTAGGCTATTGCAGGACAAAAGCAGGACCTAGTGAGTATGCTAAATGGGCCAGGTGGTGATCTCAGGTTGTAGGCCCCCTGTCTCTGCAAAAACATACTGCAGCTTTAACAAGACCATCAATATTTTTATATCACCAGTGGCTCCAATAATTATGTGTTATGTCAAAAAGGTCCAGAATCATGGAACCACAGATAATTAGCACCAATTTGCTGCGTAGCAAAGTTAGCAACCTAGCTCATGAACAGTTGAGCATTTAGTCACTAAGGAGTTGACATTTTTCCAGTAGTTGCAGGAGGCCAAATCAGAGCTAAAAGAATATGGACTACTTACAATTAGTCCAAATACAAATGCTCTGTTTGCTCTGTATAACTTAGTAGGCAACTGCAGTGCTGACAAGTCCCACAACATAATGTGTTCTGCTCCCCCCAGCTGGCCAAAAAATAAATGAATATGGCTTTAAGAGCTTATTAATGATAAAGCATCAGACTTTCTACACAATAATATTTGACTGTACAATAATACATGATGTCATGTAGCATTTCTGTAAGTGGACACAAAATGCTGTGAAAACTCCGCATATCAATATTTCCATGCGAAAATGAAGAGTCGGAGTGAAAATGGCAATCAGCTCCTCAGCCAATCAAAGGCGCCCTATTCCCGCATCCCACCCTCCTCCTCCTCCTCCTCCCCCTCCAAGTCTCTCACAGCTCAGTGCTCTGCTCCAAAATCCGGTTAGACCATGTAACCCACCGAGGGCAGGAGCACCAAGGCTTCTCACTGTCATCCGAAAAGCGAACCAAACGACAGTGACAACACAGCAGCGACCACTTTTCAATGGGGCACAGCCAGAGCCAAGGAGCCATTTAGTGGCGTTGAAGGAAACGATCTGAAGGTAGGTGGAACTGAGCTTGTTCAGCAGTAGAGTGGTTGTTTACAGACTGCGTTACCGGCTGTTTTCCTTCTAGTAAACGCGCTGACTCTTATTTTGCTGGTGAAAGTTCCCTATGGGGAACCCAACTTCAGATTTTCTGTTCCCTATGTGGAGACACCTGTGTAAATGTTACCGTGGTACAAACAGTTTGACTTTGGATGTTCAGACAGTCGGCGAGGCTAATCCTCAATAACTTTTAAAAGGCTTTTGGTCCACATTTTGTTCTCTGTGTGTCTTAAACAAACTTCTTATCCATCCTAGACGCCACAGTTCCACGCACAACCATGTAAGGTCTTACACCTTGTTTTCGTCCAATAGCTTCCTCATTTTCCAAGTTAAAGCAGCATTAACTAAGATTTAGCACAGATTTGGATAAACCAAGTAAAAAAATATCTAGAAGTGTTTTTTTCTCCCTGCTGTACTAAACCCCACCCCAACCCCCATTATAATCAGGCCGTGTGTTTATTTCTTGCCCTCTATGGCCAGTGTTGTTAGACTCCAGATCTCCCTTCTTCTACGCCCCCTATCTGAGGTAATAAGATGCGTTTTTCAGACCAGTATGGCTCATTTCAAAGACAAACCATGGAGACTCCCTGTGCAGATACAACCCAGGATGGGAGCAGAGCTGTTGGATCCAAGAGGCTGTGCTCTGGAGCACAGAACTTCTTCTTTTTCAAAGGACTAAACATTTCAGTTTGAGTGTTATTTCTGTATCCAGTTTTAGATTTCCAAACTCTCTCCACTATTGCAGAAGTAGCTCAGACATTTCCCTCTTTCTGACCTTTTAAAACTTTCTTCCGAGGCAGTATACTGACTGCATTCGATGTCAAAATAATGACTGAACAGTAAAATATTTAATGATTATACTGTCTAAATGTGGTTAGCGCTGTCGCCTCACAGCAAGAAGGTTCCAGGCTCAATCCCTGGCCTTTCTGTGTGGAGTTTACATGTTCTCCCTCTGCCTGCGTCGGTTCTCTTTGGGTACTCCAGCTTCCTCCCACAGTCCAAAGACATGCAGCTTAGGTTGATTGGTGACCCTTAAATTGCCCACAGGAGTGTGTGTGTGTGTGTGTGTGTGCGTGTGTGGTTGTCTGTCTGTCTCTGTGTGACCTGTCTTGCCCATTGTCAGCTCGTATTGCTTCAAGATTTCCCACAACGCTCTTCAGGATAAGTGGTATAGATAATGGTTGGATGGTTATGTCAGTAAGTATATATCTGAATTGCCCCAGGGGTTGCCTTCCCAAATCTGTTGGCACACCCAGTCCCCCAGAACACACCCAAGGGCAGGTGGCTGATAGAGATAGAGCTCTGGGAGGACAAAATGTAGTTTTTGGAGAATGCCTCTATGTTGATTAAAATATGTATTAAAACACTGGTGGCAGACATTATTGATGTGGAGACTGCCCTCATTACCTCTGATGATACATTTTCTATTATAAGATGTGTTCAGACTTTGTAAGAGTTAAGCATTCTATGTTGCATCCGGTGTGGTAAAAGCATTTTGCTTCCCGGGCCCAGAATAGTTACAGAAACACATTCAGCGAGACATCAGAGTCTGAAGAGTCAGCTGTAACAGTGTGTTTTACACATATGCATAGTTTTGGACAGCGGGCATCTCAGAAGAAATTTCTTATTAAAAACTGTTGTGCCGTGGTTTTGTACAGGAAAAGATGTCAGGCTTGGCCAAATATAGAAGTACAAATAAAGTGACCTGGTGACATGAACCAGTTCTGTGCTGAACACACACAAGGCGCCTCTATGCCAAATAGAGGTGAGATTAGTGCATCCTAAGTAAATAAGAATGTTGACAGTAATATGATGGATTGCATTTCATCCAATGATACTAAATGCCAAGGACAGCCAGCAAGAAACCACAACCTTTGCACATCTAAAGCAGTCTGTCGTGTTATGTAGGCTCAACTTGAGCAGGATCCACAGACCCAGCACGTCAGAAGGGTCGCTATCACTGATGGGTTTGATTTGATTTGATTTGATTTATTCTTTCAAGCATGTAAAAACAGTTGATATGACAACACATAATTTTACACATAATCCAATATCAATTTGCTTATACCTAGTACATGCTTGAATGGAGTAGGAAGAAGTCAGACTTATCCAGTCCTACCCCATGACATCATCTTACCAGCATGGGTTTGCAAGCAATAAATGATTCTCTTCTACACCACACAAGTATTATACTAAAAAAAGATTATAACAGTGTTAACATTCTTACATAATTACATTCTTAAATAATTATCTTCTACACCACACAAGTAATATACTAAAGAATTATTACAAAGTGTACACCACACCCACAATTGTCCATGTAATTAATCATTGAGCCTGTTCTTGCATATATCTTGATTGACACATACCTTTATATTTATGTTTAAACTCGTCAATTCTATTACTATTTTTTATGTCCACACTTAAATTATTCCATAGTTTTACCCCACTTATGGAAATACAAAATCTTTTTTTGGTTGTACGTATAGCATGAATTTTTAAATTTAACTGACCCCTTAAATTGTATCCCCCTTCCCTTTCATTAAATAGTTTTTGAATTCCACCAGGTAATAAATTGTTCCTGGCTTTATACAAAAACACAGCAGTCTTATATCCCACTAAATCAAAAAAGTCCACTCTACTGGACTCAACTGTTCTACTCTGTCTACTCCACTTCAGTCTACCAGTTCACTTGACTGTGCTTCAGACCACTTCAAGGATAAGCTCACTTTATTTTAATCTGCATTTCCCGTATCACCTTCTCTGTGGTACACATTCAGGGAACAAGAAGTTGTTACCGGGGCAAGGGTTTAGCCTCTGAAAGAGTTCAGAATAAATGTAATGTCAGTCAAATGGTTTGTCGTGCTTCTCTGAGTCAAAGATTAGGCTTGGGCTGCAGGCTGAGGCTACCTACCCAGGCCTAATCTTTGCTTTCCTTCTGACTCAGAGAAGCATGACATTACATTTATTCTGAACTCTCTCAGAAGCTAACCTTTTGTTTTCCTGAATCTCTACAATTAAAGTAATGATAGCAAAACCACTGTTAAAAGAAACAGAGCAGGTTCCAAAAAGCAACGTTATCATCACATCACCCTGTTAATGTATAATATAAATAATTTAGGTCCCAAAACAGAACCCTGAGGCACTCCACATACAATGTCCAGCTCACTCGATTGGTATTCACCCAACTTCACAAATTGACGCCTCTGTGTCAAATAACTTCTAATCCAGTTCAGAACCATTCCTCTGATCCCATATTTTTCTAACTTATCCATTAATAACTCATGATTGATTGTGTCAAATGATTTTTTTAGGTCAATAAATATTCCCATCGTGTATTTCTTCTCATCCATAGCGCTTGTAATGTCCTCCATTAGGCGGGTGGGTGAGGCCTGACATGTAATACAATCATTTTTTGAATATCGCCATTTTTCAGTGTGCAACAGAATCCTGGGGAGACTCAAGAATTATGAAGATGAGGAAACAAACAAATGTTGATTACTTTGGCACTGATATAGTGGACTGTAATCGATGTAGTAGAAAGCACAGTAAGCCAGGCTGAAAAAACCAACTGGATTTGGTTTTAGGTAGAAGACGTTTCACCTCTCATCCAAGAGGCTTCATCAGTTCTGTCCAACTGGTGGTGAGCAGGAGATATTTATCCCCCTGGGTGGTGTTTCAGTCCTTCAATAGCCAACAATGTCCTCTAACGACTGACATGTTGCGGTTCCAGTCCTTTGGTGGCCAACAATGTCCCCTAAAGAATGAGTCATGTATGGCCCAGTATCGGTGAGCGTCGTTACCTGTCTTTGAACCCTCACCTGTGGACTGACGCCTATTGTCCTGGTGGGCATGTTTGGGCAGAGATCTGAAAAACAGAGTTGTAGATGGATGACAAGTTGTGTCTTAGTCCACCACCCCTATTTAGTGAGGAGTGTTCTATTTGAACAAAAATAGCTTCCTTAACTCCCCCTTCAAACCAGCGATGTTCTCTGGAGAGGATCTGGACTTCACTGTCCTCAAAAGAATGTCCTTTGCCCTTCAGGTGGAGGTGGACTGCTGACTCTGGTCCACTGGAGTTGGCCCTCCTGTGTTGGGCCATGCGTTTGTGAAGTGGCTGCTTAGTTTCACCAATGTACAAGTCGTTATACTCCTGACTACACTTAATTGCTTAATCACTGGTGTTTAGAAGGAGCAAAAGACACACAATGACGTGGTGAGGCAGTCAGCATTTACAAAGCAGTTAGGCCAAATTAAGTACACAGACATTCACTCTACGTTTGGTACTGATTATATCAAATATCTACAAGTAACTCTCTTTGAGGTCAACTTACTGTGCTCTCTAAGCTAAATCAAAGTGTCAGACTAAGTTTAATAACTATTTGAAGTATCTAAGTTGAAAAATAAGGACGCTATTGGAAGAAAACAAGATGTAATACTGCATAAATAAAAGCTAAAAAGATGATGTGCATTAGATTGTTGCATCTAGGATGGATAAGAAGTTTGTTTAAAATATATAGACAAAATATGGAAAGGTTTTTGAGAAAGGAGACACACCACAGCTGTTTTAGCCACACTGCAAGCAATTTATAGATGATCCCTAAGTATAGCTCTTCATTTGCCCTGTGGTCCGTCATTCGCCCTGACCTTTCAAAGCAACTACAGTTAAACGCTGAGCCGTGGGTAAGAAATGCCACCTGTGCAACATTGGGGAAGGTTTGTTCTGTACTGCACAGCAAGTCTGGTAACAGTCGATAAAGTCTTTTAAAAGTTATTGAGGATTAGCCTCGTTGAATGTCTGAATATCCAATGTCAAACTGTCTACACCATGGTGCTCATGTTTATTCTTTAACTGTATAGTAAACTGCAAGGACTGTGGGAAGCGCTAGATTATATAACCAAAAAAAAACTTAGTCTTGCACATTCTTACCACAACACAGAGGAGCAGGTAGAGAAATGAATAAAAAAAAAACAGATGAATTTGCTGTGGTAAGCTATTGCCCTGGATTGGATTTACAGACTCATGAAAACACTGACACCTTAGTAAAATCAAATTGTTTAGTTTTCTGTGCCTCTGGGTTATCTCTGTTCTCTACGTACAGTCTTAGCTGTGAGCATTTCCTTCACATGGAATGACAGGGATAGGTTATTTATTTAGTGGTGTTTGCATTTAGATGTGTGATCACCATCCTTGCTCCTGTAGAAGCATTTGAACTTACACCAGGCATGATCTTATCACAGTAGCTTTGTTCTTTCAAGTTTGGGAGGGTCAAGTCAGTCTGCACTGCTATTTGACCCAAATACCTCCAGCATTAACTGATCATACAATGCTTATAGTAAAAGTAAAAGCAGGTCCAGGACTATGTATCACACATGTTTTGGACAGGAACTTCAAAGTATTGTTTTTTCTTGGACATATGACTTCCAGATGATTTAACCCTCAGACATTATTGTGACATATCATTTTAGTTGGAGACTGTATGAAAATGACTGTGGTGGGGAGTGGGGCTTAACTTTCACTTTTAAATACAGCAAAACCTCCGGTGTTTGTATGCATTCACACTTTTTCCACATTTGTACCTGTGAGGCAATGAAATACAGGAGTTCCATTTGGCTTATACACACCAAAACACAGCACCATGGTTTGTGGTCCTCACAGACAGGATTGTTCCATTCTCACGGCATCATGCGTTTTATCTTTGGGTGTGATGATCTCTGGCAAATACAGAAGTACATCTCACAAAGTCATCAAACAGGAATGTGTGCTTGCATGTCTGTTATTGGCCACCACAGCACCTTGCTGGATGACATCATTGTTGCATTGCAGAAAAAGAACCAGACGCTTATTCCTGAATAGGGTCATGGGGGGTTGGAGCCAATCCCAGCTGACACTAGGCGAGAGGCGGGGTCCATCCTGGACACGTCACCAGTCTGTCACATCGCTGACATGTAGACAGACAACCACACACACCCACACACTTCTACAGGCAATTTAGAGTCACCAATCAACCTAAGCTGCATGTCTTTGGACTGTGGGAGGATGCCGGAGCACCTGGAGAGAACCCACGCAGGCACAGGGAGAACATGCAAACAGAGAGTCGGCCAGGGCTTGAACCTGGAACCTTCTTGCTGTGACAGCGCTAACCACCGTGCCGCTGTCAGTTAGAATTAAGTTAACTAATTCAATTATGATTTTTGCTGCAGATAACTTGAAGGTACTTGATTAGGGTTATAAAATTGATTTTGTTTTTGTCTACAGTAACCTTGAAGTGCCATTTATATTCAGATTTTTCTGCCTGTCTTTGATTCCTGTGATTTTCAGTTCGGTCAGCAGCTTCAAGGCAGAGCTGCAAGCTCCACGGGTTTATGATAAGAGATGTCATCTTTTAGGTATTTTTAGTCAGATAGATATTGGATAGATACTTTATGTATTAGAAATGTTTAGTGGAGATAGGATGTCTAGTTAGACTGTTAAATGCTTAGGTTTGCTTATGAGTTTCTACAGGGTACTTCTGGTCAAGGATACCAGAGAGAAGAGTTGATGACTGTCAGCAGACAGGGTGTTCAATATTATTATTACGATGTGTATAACTGTAGCCTTAGCCATAATATGTTCCTATGTTCAAGTCACGACATGTACTAGAGGTCGTGAGAATGTTTTTAGTTACACACCACTTAACCAACAGACATACACATTCACACGTTGATTTGCTTCATGTTTTGACTACTGCTAGAGCCAGCTGCAGAGCTGGTAACAGAGACGTCCCGGTTGATGTTTCTGTGTAGTATGGGGCTAGCCCAACCGAGGTGATATAATGTATAGGCCTGGTGGGCTCAGGGTCTTGCATCTTACATCTGCCTGCGTGCATGTTGGAGGTGCAAGACACTTGAGCGTGTAATGGTAATTTTACCTGTGATCCTTTGAATAAATCAGCACTGTTCTGAAGTTACTTGGACTGCCTCGTCTCTCAGAGTTAGCATGGTAAGACGGACCTACCCTACACATCTCTGGCTGGACAGGGAGGCAGCCACTCGAGTTACTGGTGGGCGAGTGAATTCTCCCTGTCGGGGATGTTAACACTGAATGCTTTCACAGGAGCGACAGTGATGTCTGTACTGTAACCCTGCAATCCAACACGTAGTTTAGCTGCAGAAACCTCAGACTGGAGCTCTGGTTTTGCTATTAAAGAATGAAATACCAGCTGTTTGCATGAATTCAAATGATATTGGCTCTCTTGGTAAACAGATTGTCTTAACAACAACAACAGAAGTTTTATAAAATGTGGGGGGAAAAAAGGTTTCCTCATTTCTGTTGTTATTCAGTTTCATACTTTTATTTAAGATGTACCATACCATACCAACTTTATTTATAAAGCACTAAAACAACCAAGGTGGACCAAAGTGCTGTACATTACAATAAACAATAAATCAAAGACACAACCCACAAGCACAAATAAGATCAACACCAAATATAAAAACATAAGTCAATAAAAATAAATAAAATCAACACCAATATAAAATATCAAAACGCCAACGAGAATAAATGAGTTTTTAAAAGAGACTTAAAAACAGACAAAGAAGAAGCTTGTCTGATAGGCAGCGGTAAATCGTTCCAAAGTTTGGGACCAGCGACTGCAAAGGCCCGGTCGCCTCTAAGCTTGCGCTTGGTTCTTGGCATGCTCAAAAGAAGCTGATTGGCTGACCTCAGAGAACGTGTGGGTGTGTGCCAGTGAAGCAATTCGGATAAATAAGATGGTGCAGAGCCATGAAGGGATTTAAAAACAAAAAGTAAAATTTTATAATGAACCCTAAAATAAACAGGTAACCAGTGCAGGGAAGCTAAAACTGGAGAGATGTGCTCATATTTTTCATACCTGTTAAAAGACGCGCTGCAGCATTTTGGACCATCTGGAAGTGAGTGATGGAAGACTCACCCATCCCCAGATGCAATGTGTTGCAGTAATCCAGTCGGGAGGTGATAAAAGCATGAATAAGTGTCTCAAAGTGTCGTCTAGAGACCAATTAAGACCACTGTCTTAATTGAAAAAAAAACTAGATTTAACGACAGCTGCAATTTGGCCGTCAAATTTCAGGTCAGAATTCGTCTTAACACCCAGATTTAAAATATTTTTTTTATTGTATTGAGCCAAAAAGCCCAAGTCAATGGAAGGTGACCCAGCAGAATTGCCAAACACTCTCACCTCAGTCTTCTCCTCATTCAGCTTCAAAAAATTAAAAGCAAGCCAAGATTTAATGTCATCGAAACATTCAAGCAGTGTCCTAACACAAGAGTTTGCCTTTTTAACCGGTAAATAAAGCTGGCTATCATCTGCGTAAAAATGAAAGGAGATGCCGTGTTTCCTAAGTATAGAGCTGAGTGGGAGAAGATAAAGGGAAAAAAGAAGTGGTCCAAAAACTGAGCCTGGCAGAACCCCATACAAAAGGGGCTCAGAAGAAGACACAGCATCCCCAAGCTTGATTTGATTTGATTTGATTTATTCTTTCAAGCATGTAAAACAGTTGATATGACAACACACATACACATAATCCAATATCAATTTGCTTATACCTAGTACATGCTTGAATGGAGTAGGAAGAAGTCAGACTTATCCAGTCCTACCCCATGACATCATCTTACCATCATTGGTTTGCATGCAGTAAATGTTTCACTTCTACCCAGTATTGTACTAAAAAAAGATTATAACAGTGTTAACATTCTTACATAATTACATTCTTAAATAATTATCTTCTACACCACACAAGTAATATACTAAAGAATTATTACAATGTACCTTCAAAACAATGGGAAGATGAGGGTGAAAGATACGACTCGTGGGGATAGGTTTTGTAGTGAAGTCTTCCGGTTCTTTTTACCATGCTAACTCTGAGAGACGAGGCAGTCCAAGTAGCTTCAAAACAGTGCTGATTTAGTCAATGAACACAGGTAAAAATTAACATTACACGCTCAGGTATCTTGCACCTCCAATATGCCAGCAGCCAGATGTAAGATGAAAGACCCTGAGCCCACCAGGCCTATACATTTTATCACCTCGGTTGGGCTAGCCCCATACTACACAGAAACGTCAACCGGGAGGTCTCTGTTACCAGCTCTGCAGCTGGCTCTAGCAGTAGTCAAAACTTGAAGCAAATCAACGTGTGAATGTGTATGTCTGTTGGTTAAGTGGTGTGTAACTAAAAACATTCTCACGACCTCTAGTACATGTTGTGTCTTAAACATAAGAACATTATGGCTAAGGCTACAGTTATACACATCGTAATAATAATATTAAACACCTTGTCTGCTGACAGTCATCAACTCTTCTTTCTGGTATCCTTGACCAGAAGTACCCTGTAGAAACTCATAAGCATGACTAAGCATTTAACAGTCTAACTAGACATCCTATCTCCACTAAACATTTCTAATACATACAGTATCTATCCAATATCTATCTGACTAAAAATACTTAACAACACATACCTTTATATTTATGTTTAAACTCGTCAATTCTATTACTATTTTTTATGTCCACACTTAAATTATTCCATAGTTTTACCCCACTTATGGAAATACAAAATCTTTTTTTGGTTGTACGTATAGCATGAATTTTTAAATTTAACTGACCCCTTAAATTGTATCCCCCTTCCCTTTCATTAAATAGTTTTTGAATTCCACCAGGTAATAAATTGTTCCTGGCTTTATACAAAAACACAGCAGTCTTATATCCCACTAAATCAAAAAATTTTAACAATTTAGACTGTATGAAAGCTACATTGGTGTGATCCCTATATCCCATCTTATGCACAATTCTTATCGCTCTTTTTTGTAATATATACAATGGTTGAAGTGAGCTTTTGTATGTATTTCCCAAGTTTTCAACGCCATACTCTAAGTATGGTAAAATCAATGAAGAATACAAAATATGTAGTGCTTTCCCATCCAAAATATATCTAACCCTTGCCAATATCAATATATTTTTTGCTATTTTATTCTGAACATATCT
>NW_018127902.1:1582361-1583357 GCF_001952655.1 Monopterus albus
TGTGCGCCGCTCTGTAATACATTTCTTCTGCCTCCATATCCTCCGTCGCTTCTGATTTATTAGCTCTTTTCCCTCTTTGAGGCATTTTAGTAGTTGTAAAGTATGCTCAAAGACTTGAAATGTAGAACAGACAGGAGGAGCAGTAAAGATGTCTGCTCTCGCTTGCAACCCGGAAACTTCACACAAAAGGATCTATCCCTAAGGTAAGACCGAAACCATTCTTGGGCTAAACCTCGAATACCCACCCAGCACTCTAAACGAGAAATAAGAATATAGTGATCCACTGTATCAAAGGCGGCAGTCAAGTCTAGGAGCACTAGGACAATGCAATTCCTGGAATCAGTTGCCAGAAAAATATCGTTTAAAACTTTCATCAAAGCTGACTCAGTGCTGTGCAGGGTTTTAAACCCTGATTGGAAAATCTCAAGAATATTATGCTCACCTAAGAAGGCCAGTAACTGAGTGTAAACTATCTTTTCGAGGATTTTGGAAAGAAATGGTAAATTTGAAATGGGCCTAAAATTTGAAAGCATTGTGGGATCCAGACCAGGTTTCTTAATCGGTAGCTGCACCATGGCATATTTAAAATTCCTTGGAACCAGCCCAGAGGATAGGCTACTATTGATAATAGAGAGGACAAATGGCCCCACAACCGGAAAAACCTCCTTTAAAAATCGAGGAGGAATAACATCTTTTGGAGAGCCAGCGGGATTCAGTCACCGAACAATCTCCTGACAATGGGATAAAGACACACACTCAAACTGATCAAAAACAGCAGAGCAAGAATGAAAGGCAGAAAAATCATAAACTGGAGATAAAAAATGAGCTCTGGTAGAGACAACCCTGTCGTTAAAAAAAGTATTAAAATTGCTGACAGAGGGCAGGGGAAGACTCAAAACAGGCAGCCTGAGGGACATTCAAAACTGAGTCAATAACTTTAAACAAAACACGAGCCCTATGACAGTTTGTTTGAATGATATTAGAGAAATAATTTCT
>NW_018127902.1:1583466-1599587 GCF_001952655.1 Monopterus albus
CACGCCTGGCAGCACGGGACTCTTGAGCCATGGCTCGAGCTTAGCCCTAGGCCGACTAATCCTCAGTGGTGCCACCGCATCAATGGCAGCCTGACAGCTAGAGTGAAAACCTAATGCGAGATCCTCTGCGTCTGCAGAGTCAGAGATTGCAAGATTTTCACTAAAGAAGGCAGAAAACTGAGCAGAAGTGGAAGAATTAAACATACGGCAGAGCCGTGGAGTAGCGCAGGGTGCGGTTGTATCACAAATAAAGTCAAATCACAAATAACACGGGCAAATGATCAGAAGACACAGCGTCACAGATTTCTATTTCACAAACTGGTACACCGTAGGATAAGACAAGGTCCAAGGTGTGCCCGTGCTCATGGTTAGGACTAGCCACAAATTGTGTAAGATTAAAAGAATCAATAAGATCTAAGAAAGCCTTAACTAAAGGTTTGTCAGGACAGCAGACATGTATATTAAAATCCCCAATAATTAAAACCTGGTCAAATCTAGGCATAAAGTGGACCAAAAAATCAGAAAAGTCACCTAGAAAATCTTTATTGAACTTAGGTGGGCGATAAATCACAGCCCACAATAAGGCCAGAGAATGACCCAACTCAATAAGGACATCTCAGAGCTGGAAAAGGAGGGTGATGATAAAATCTGCATGCATTTAAAAATTGTTTTATAAATAGTCGCTATTCCCCCTCTGCGGCCCGATGGCCTCGGGGAATTAAGAAAAGTACAGTAGGCTGTGAGTCTGGAGCTACAGTTCCCATCATGCTTTGGGGTATGCAAGCACCCTGAAATCGTTGAATTGAGAATCAGATATGACACAGAAAAGCAACACATCATCCTATCTGACAAGCTTTGACTAGCTAATTTTTGAAATGTTTGCTTGTAAAAGCAAATGTTCGCTTATTAATTAATTATAAAATAGTTGCCAATAACTTTTGCCAGTTAATAAATTGATTAATCACCTAATGGTTGCAGCTGTCTTTTGAACAGAATGAGGCTAGTTGTTTCCCCTTGTTCTCAGTCTTTGTGCTAAGCTAGGCTACCCAGCTGCTGGTGTTAGCTTCCAATTTATTGTACATGAGAGTGCTAGCCTATCCTTTTCCACATCAAACACTCACCTTAGGGTATGGGGCACCAGCTGCCTGTGTTGCCTAATGAGAATCTAACCAGGCTAATGAATTGAAGGAATTTTGATCCACATTTCAGGTTTACTCTGCCGGTCTTCCATGTCTCCTTCAGAATTCAACAGTAACAAGTGCTAGGCCCATGCATTGGCAAGAATCTGGCGATATGCTATGTATCACAATACAACGCTTACGATTCGATATGCTGAGATACTGTAAATAAGGCAATGCATTGAGGTTTTTTAAATCTAATTTTAGAAAAACAAATTAAGCAACACACTACCATATGCATAAAATCTATAAAAAATTACTTTTTCATGCAATCAGTTGAGTGGAGATAGATTACAACACTGCCATCTAGTGGTCGGGGGATTAAACGCAACTCAAACGGATGTTTTTGAGAATAGATACAGTATTGCAAAACGTAATATCAAGATACTCAGGTGTATTGATATTTTCTAACACCTCTAACAAGTGCTGGTGTAATCATGGTAATTACAGTACTTTCTGTTCATTTGGAAGTTCCTGCTCCATTTGCTGCATCTTTGACTCCTTCCTGTTCAAGAGTCAAGATTTTTATTTGCCATTTATGTATAAACAGACAGTCTGGGCATATAGGAATTCTTGTGCAGCTCTCCTTTGAAGTCATGTAAGGAGTCAAAAACCAGAAAGAACACTTAGTCTTAAAATAAAAAGTTACATAAGGGCACCAAAGTATTTAATACACAATACACAAAAATAGGGTAATAGTATTTTCCACAGTGAACTTCAAACATTGACAAACATGTTCTTTTTAGAACTGAAAAAGCAGAGACATCCACTTCAATTCTGGGGTGGATCCAGTGGTCTGGGACTAATTTAAAGGGGAGTAGCCCAGAGAAAACTGCCCAGGCTTTTTTCAGCAAACCTTTAGTATGGAAAGTTGTCAACCATGATATTGTCAAGTGCCTCCCTTATTGTGAAGTTTAATTTGTTTAATTGTGGTTTTGAGCTTTTGCACGTTGCTATTGTGAGACATCTAAAGCCGTGATTAGAGGTTCGACTGTTCCTCAGGTTGGTGTTTGGCTGTCAGAAGGGCCGTAAACATTTTGTAGAAAAAGTGCAAATAATCCTAACCTACTATCCTTGAGTGAAAAACTTGTGGGTGATCGCATTCCTGTATATTAGAAAAAAAAAACACAGACTTTCCTCTCTAACCAACACAACATGGGCCAGTCAGTCGGTTCAGCTGAACTCACCAAAAAACCAACAGCCCAAATTCTGCTCTGTGGCTGCACTTGCACACACATATAGACAGGCACATAGCTCTGGGGAACTGCTGGCACTCTTTCAAAAGTCTGGGCAAGACTATTTAAAGAATTGGTTTACCTCTTTTTAAGTAAATAGTCAAAGTCAATGCAGCTTTCAAATGAAACCCATTCTCTTTCCATCTGTTCAACAGTGTTTCCTGTGGGCACACACTCACACAGAGCCACACCATCATCTGGTTTGTCTCAGTGCTTAACATGACCCACGTGTGGGAGTTCTTATCTGCACTGGGTTTATGCAGCTGCCTACAGCCTCCTCCACATGCTCAACTGCTCTGACAGCAGTATGGAGTCTCAGAGCTCATCAACGAAGCAGCACTTCATGTTATCCTGACAGTTTAAAAAAATACCAGTTAGGTTTGTTGGATGTGTTTTGACAAGGTAGGAAAGTTTTATCAGCGTTCTGCCAGTTTTACAGGCCAGTGTGTGTGTTTATTTAAAGGGCAATATCACTCAGTTTAAAGGGGAGCAGAAAAATAGTCCCTATGAACAGGTGACCACATACCCAGAGGATTACCCAGAGTAACAGGGACAAAGGTTGTGAAGTTTATTTTGTTTAATTGTGATTTAGAGTTTTTGCAATTCAAACTCGATGCATGGCATCTAGAGCATTCTGGATGAACACAAAAGCAATGCATGAGCTGTAGTCACTGATTGGAATGAATTTAAACTTGCAATAATGATCATTTCAGACATAATTTAAGACATGTTACTCTTTTACTAAATATTAGAAAAAGACAATTCTATGACTTGAGGAATGCGGAGACATTTACTATATAATTTCAGTTTTAGTAGCTTGTGCCAGATAAACTGTGCATGTCTTTATTGTATTGCGTGAACCAGTGTTTTTTCAGTGCCATTGTTGTAAGAGCATATTGGTGCTGTGAGGACATTTTAGCCTGTCCTTACAAGTTTAAATGACTTTTTGAAGGTTAAGACTTCAGTTAGAATTACATTTAAGGTTATGCTTAGGTTAATTACATAGCCATGCTTACTATTGAGCAGTAATATTATGTTAGTGTACTTAATGCCAAGTTAAGAGTACAATTCAGTGAGCAGATCCATAGCTACCCTCTGGTTGTGCTGGGCAAAATAGATCAGAAAAGTGTAATAAAGTCAAAATGAAAACTTTACCTCAAATTAACTACTACAATGCCTCCCACAACACCCACAGATAAATGGTTTAAATCTCTTGATTCTATCACTTCACAATTTTACTGGAAAAACAAGAAACCCCAAATCTACACTCCAAAAGAAGAAATCACTAGGTGGCCTAGAAGCACCAAACTTCTAATATTATTGCTTGACTCAACAATAACAATACCAAATCTCAGATGGGAAAATGGTTTAACTCTCTCCCTCAGCTCCGACTTCTGGACAGAAATTTGCTATAACATGTTTCCTATAACCAGCAATGTAAACTTACAACTTATACAATACAAGACCATCTATAGGACCCATGTTACAGAAAGTAAAATGTTCAAAATGGGTTTCACTGACATAGGCATTTGCTCACAATGCATTCTAGATTGCACCAACAATTATTTTAATGCTACTTGGACCTGCCAACCAGTTCATTCCCTTTGGATAGCAGTGACAGAGAAACTCTCCACCATCTTGGGCTGTAGAATCCCTCCTTCTCCATCACTTTGTTTACTCAGTAATATCATAGAAATCGACAACCTACCAATTAAATATAAAAACCCACTCCTCATTTCTCTAGCTATTGACAAGAAAACAATCTTTCAAAACTGGAAATCAAAAAAAAAAATCACTACACATAAACCACTGGACCAACCTTTTGATCTTCTGATAGTTTATGAGCTTTTTATGACACATGGAACCCATTTTTAACACATTTCAACTTGAACCAAACACCTGGGGCCAAGGCCACGCACATTCCCACCAACCTCTAAAACTGTAACAAGCTGATTTTATTAGTAGTACTATTAGCATCATCAGTATTGGTAATTTTTTATTGATTTATTTTCCCTCCTTTTCCCTTTCTTGCATTTCATAGACTGCATAAGTTGGCAATACCCACACTTCACACACTACAATCTTGTAAAACACTATAACCTTTTGTAATGTCATGTATCTGTGGTCTTGTCTCCCATGTTTGGTAGTGTTGTTAATGTGTTACTTCAATAAAAAAAGTGTAATAAGTATTGGTAGGTAACACAAAAGTATATAAGGAAATAAAAATCACCACCACGACCCTTAGGGGGCTCAATAGCTTTTAAACCAACTGTGAAAGTTCATTGTTGAACTTAAAAACAGTAGTTGAATTAAAACTGAGTAGTTGAAAGCCACACAATAAGCTTCTACTGTAGGTGGACATTGGACCACTGAGTTTAAATATTGTTTTTCTTGTCAAAATAGCTTCTTTTTTTTGTTGACATACATGACATACAAGGATGTGCCACATAAAACCACATCTGTGTCTACAGGTCCATCAAACACTGATGTTTATTCATGAGTACTGGTGTAGGATGGTACAGCCTCACAGCTGGTATGACCCCACTGGGAGAAAATGCAGGTCCTAGCAAACAAAAATATCACAGCGTTTAATGAAGTCATGCTGTGGTTCTTTTTGAATTATGGTTATGTAAAACTGTGGTCTATGTGTGTATGAGAGTCTCTTACTGGTTCTGCTTCTCTTTTTTTTTTTTTAAATTGTACCACAAAATAGCACAATAACAAAACAGCAGGACATAGAAGACAAGACAATAGATACAAGACCTTACAGAAGAGACAGAGGGTTTTACATTGGTTGTGTGTGAGAGTTTGAAGTGTGGGTGTCTTCAACTTATGCAGTCTACAAAGAAAAACAAAACGGCTATTTAAAAAGGAGGGAAGAAAGAAAAAAATGTGGGAGAGACCCAACCAATTGCATGAAGTGTTCCTCTCATAAACAACTCCCAGACCCTGAGGAGGGAGCTTGTCCATGAGGTTGTCACCAATCCACTGATGTGACTGAGGGAAAGGGAGATTTGGTTCATGTGCATTCACATGTTACCACTGTACTATATGTCTGTATCTTGCCTATGTAGTTTATACCATTTTATACCATTTCAGTATATGAATACATGTGCATGCTAATGCTTGTGTGTGTGCCTTTAGAACAGTGTGTCTTTGTGCTTTGTGCTGCATTGCATTGCCGGGGGCGGGGGCTGTGGTTTTTAATAGGAAGGGCTACACACGCAGATGGATCTTTGTTTACTTGCAGCTGAAGCTCTTCCACACGCACATATAGACTACACACAAAGAGATGCACAGTGGTCTAACTGAGCAAAATAGTGTTGGAACAGCTGAGCGTTTGATGTGATTTCAGTGTTTTGGTGAGGCTAGGGTTGATTAGACTAGAGCTGTGAGGGGGAGCTACCCTGGTGGGACATTTCCTACAGTTCCCAGCATGCTCTCAGTTTCATGTAAGGTTTAGAGGGTTATGCATGAAGAAGGATACAAGGAATTTATTGCTACCTTCTTTCCAGGAAATGTCCTTGGTGGGAGCTATTTTGTGAAGTTCATCTGACTTATCTCTCAGGCTCTCTGTTTGTACTACTTTTCTTCTGTTTGTGGAAGTGAAACTATCATGCCACACTCTCAGTTCTACTTTGAGACAGTAAGGAAATGGGTACAGTCTGTACGGGTCACCAGATTTGTAGCTAGGTCAGCATTTAATTGACTTGTTTGGTGCAGATGTCCATCATTCTCTGAACAAAGGGGCTTGTGCCACCAGCAAGTTAACAATGTGTTTTTGGATGTAATATCTTCATAACTATTGGATGGAGTTATCCTGAATTTTGGTACACATATTCATATCTCCCTCAGGATCAATTTTTGAAGATGGTGAAGATCACATGACTCCTCTAGCACCATCATCAGGTCGACATTTTTCTTTAATACTTTATGGCTGAATACCTGCCGAACTAATGACACTTCCATTAGCCCCAGCTGTGCTTTGTGTTTAGTGCTAATTAGCAAAACATAAAACATAGCCAAAATTATAGCTTGTCATTGTGAGCATATTAGCATGTTGACCAGCATTTAGCTTCAAGCACCACTGTGATAAGGTACAGCCTACAAAAGATTGGTTGGGCTTCTTCCAAGACCGTTACCACAGTGATACCAGCCAAAATCATAATTACAACCATACCTTTCTATTTTTTCAGCATACTGAATAACACAGAAAGCCCAATAAACAATCGGTAGCCTAATACTACAAAAATGTAAACATCTGAGGCTCACCACTGATAATTACAGCAGGAGGTGATGAGGAAAGTTGGGACAAAGAGTTTAGTCTGTATGTTACCACAGATTGACCGATACCCATTTTTATCCATCTGACAGCTGAAGAGAGCTTTTTAACTGTACAGGTTGTCAAGGGAGGGTGAGGAGGGCCTTCAGGACATGATTCATCCTGGGAAATATGTCAAATTTCTTTTTGGTAAATTGAAAACTTGCCATTTTTCTAAGTTTGCAGTAGGTGAACAAAAACATAGTTATAGTTTAAGATTCAGCTGTCATAAAGCATGCTGTTCTGATTCAACCGTCTAAATGCTGTGCTGTATTTGTCTGTGCTCCTTTGTTTCTTCCCCCTCGGCCTCTGATGGTGGGGGGTAATGGCTTCCTTCCTGTGTGAGATGAAAGTGCTTGTATGGATGGACAAATGAACAGAGCATCTCCCTGGTTCACAAGGACTGTGAACCTCTGCCAGGAAGGGAAGGGCTGGTCTAATAGTTTCAGTCTGAGATGGAAGAGTGTGAGACAGTATGGGGGTAGGGGTTGACAAATCAGAAAGACAGATAATAATAACAAAAGCAGAATCAGAACAAGGAGAGAAGGAAACAAAAATGTGGAGGCAAAGAGCAGATATCAGTTTATTATGTGTTCTAATGTTTTGAGATAAATGTCGGATTGTTCAGTGGACTTTCACTTTTTCACAGTTCAGCATAGATTTGAGCATTTGAGACCAGAGGCCTAAAACTTTGTTGTGACGAGAGGGGAAGAAGGGCAGATGTGCTGCAACCGAGGCTTTCCGCGATGGAAAATTAATTATGTATGTATGAGGTCATGTGAACAAAATATAGGAAAGAAAGTAAAAAATGCAAGGGAGAAGGGAAGCAGAAGAGACAGGTAATGAGAGGACAGAGGTCCAGAAAAAAATTAACTGAGGATTGGAATAAGATTTAAAAGAAGGACTTCTGTAATTATCTGAGAGGGAGGGATCGGGAAAAGGAGAATGAAGTGAGAGGAGGCAGGAAAGTCAAGGTAAATCTCTAGAGCATGAAGAAACGAGGGCAAGTGAGACAGCGAGTCACAATGAAAGCATTTCAGCAGACCAGCACGCCCATAATATCGGCTGCGGCCAAAGCAGGCATTTCCTCTGGTTGCACCACAGCTGAAGTGTCTGAACTGAGTGTGTTTTTGACCCACAGACCTCTGGCCCCTGCAGACACTATCACAGACGTAAACACACAGCGGGAGGTAAGAGGGACCCAGTCCTGTGGATCGACAACATGTCGTCCAGTAATCCCCCCAGCGGCCTCACGGACAGGAGTGGTAGCTTCTTTAAGGTAAGAACTGATGGATGACTTGGTTGATTTTTCAAATGTAATGGAAATGTAAAACACATCACTTCTTGTGTACTAAATGTGTTTTTCTGGGAAAGGCTGACTCAGGTCTTGGTGTTTAGAACACAAAAACTCAGTAACACTATGCTGAATCACTAGTGTTACACAGCCCCACAGAACCAAAAGCTAGTAACTACATCTCAGTTTAAGTTCAGAATCTGACTTTCTGGCATACATGTTACTATGCAAAATATATGCTAATGGATGGTATCCATTATATGACTGGCATGTAAAATGTCAGTTTATAAGATGGCTGGTGATATAGACACATCTAACTTTGGCTAAAGGTTCAGTTACATACAGTACAGTGCAATTGTTTTAGACACTGTATGTTTATATTCTTATCCATCACACACTACAACAAGTGAGGCATCTGACCAGTCCCAGATTCATTCTTCAGCCTGATAAAAAGCCCAAACATACAGTCATAAAGAACCCACTTTATTTAAAACTGTGTGCAAGTCTTTGCAAATATTGACTTGATTCAGTTTTTTTGTATGTATTTCAATTAAAATTAAAGGTGAGACATGTAACAATATAAAATCAATCGCTCCGCCCGGCCCTCTCTCTTCCTGCTTACTCCACTCTGCTCCATATTTCACCCGACCCTTCATGTATGTGAAACCGTCACTCAGTTACATAGTTTGGAGGGAAATTCAGAAAGTTAGCAGGTGAGACCCATTAAAATAATGGATCTCACTAAGGTGACTGCCCTGCTTTATGTCTCCAGTAAACACAGCACAACTGGGCTACCAAGCCCCTAAATTTGATTGCCAGGATACCTGTCTGGAGAAATCTCAGACAGTGAATAATTTTTTTTTTAAATGCTCATACAGTAAAGAAAACACTGTGTGTTAGGTCGCATTAGCATGCTAGCTGATTAGCTCTGACTCGAGATAGTAGCATGATTTGGTGTTGTTCAGACAGCTTTAATGTACAAATTGGAGATTCATTCATTGCATTGATTTCAGTGTAAATACATATGTACCAAAATCAGCAACAGGCACACGTACGGTAATGTTATTGATTAGCTGCATATATATATAGTCATTTCATTGCAATCATTTCATGTAGTGCTATACAAAGATCACTTTTTCTCATATGAATAATAACAAATAGTACTTCATCACATATCACAGTCATTATTATGTAACTGCTCTCTGCCTTTGTTGAGACTTGGGGAGTATAGTTCTTATCCTGTAGCACAGTTCTTATAGTTCTCATAGTTTTAATCAGTTGAAAACATTATTCTTATACAACATATTTTAGATTACTCTTACTCTTACTTACTCTTAAATTAGAAAAATGTTATCTTAGCTCTTCTGTTTATTAGGAACAGCTTTGTGTATTCATAAGAGAATTTATGCATTCAGTGACTGTTATCTTGTCAAGTTTTCATGCTTGGTTCAAATTCAGTTCACATTACAAGTCCTGACAGGGCACATTCCTTCATGTTTTCAGGAAATGTAATAAGAGTTTTGATTGGAGAAACATAAAAGTGGAGCTGTGTCTTGCCAGTATTCCTTCTCTTTCTGCTGGAAATGAAAGCTGCCAGCTGTGCTTCATGGCAGCCTGACAAACACACTTATAGAAGTAATAAAACTTTAGCCCTTATTGTTTTCTTTCTCTCTGCCCCCTCTCTCACTCCCTTTCATCTGTCTCTCTTCCCTATGCCTTTTCTCTCTCTTCTTTTGTCTCACATACACACAATGTCATCACTGTTGCTCAGCATTCCTCACTCACACAGAAAAATAACACTTAACCAGCATTTCCCTCATGCTGTCCAGTGTTTTCCCTAGGATATTTTTTTTAGCAGTGATGCTGTGCACTTCCACAAGATTGCGGGGCTGGGCTCGTATTTATATGCATCAGTGGAAGGTTTTAAATTAGCATTTATATATGCTGTCTCTATATTTTTGTCCTCCCCAGCTACATACATGAAAGGGTCAGAATAATAGGAACACCTCTGAATATAGTGTAGTTCAGTACGACACCACCATGTGATATCACACTTTATGATTAATTTTGATATTTGATTTGACAGCTATGGTGAGTGACCAGTGGACCAACCTGAACATTTAGCTAAACCTGCCCATCACCTCCTCATCACCTTTGTTCCCTTCACCAACATGCCCGTTGAAGTCTGCCCCAGTCACCACTCTCTCCCCTCTGGGAATACTCTCCATCACCTCATCTAACTCACTCCAGAATCTCTCCTTCTCTTCTAACTCACACCCTACTTGTGGAGCATAACCACTGACTACATTCAACATTACCCCTTCAATTTCCAACTTCAAACTGATCACCCTGTCTGACACTCTTTTCACCTCTAAAACATTCCTCACGAGCTCCTCCTTCAGGATCACTCCTACCCCATTTCTCTTCCTGTCCACACCATAATAAAACAGTTTGTATCTCCCTCCAATGCTACGCGCTTTGCTACCCTTCCACCTGGTCTCCTGCACACACAGTATATCTACCTTCCTTCTCTCCATCATGTCCACCAGCTCTCTACCTTTCCCTGTCATTGTGCCAACGTTAAGAGTCCCTATTCTCAGACCTATACTCCTGCCTTTCCTCTTCTTTCTCTGTCTACGAATCCTTCTACCTCCTCTCGTTCTTCGACCAACAATAGTCCAATTTCCCCCAGCACCCTGTAGGTCAACAGCACTGGTGGCGGTTGCTGTTAACCCGAGCCTTGACCGATCCGGTATGGAATTCACACTGATGATTCGCATGTTTACATTTGGCATGTTTTTACACTGGATGCCCTTCCTGATGCAACCCTCTCTATTTATCCGGGCTTGGGACCGGCACAGAAGTCACTGGCTTGCATCTGCTGTGGCTAGATTAAGAAGAAGAAGAAGAAGAAGTTAGATGACTTTCCCTGCTCATCACCTGCCTTCTATTACTAAGGGCATCAGATAAAGTAGTACTCAAACATGCACAGTGTTGATTACAGTAGTTGTTGGTTACAACTTAACGGTGCATTAATTAAGATTTTAGACATTGTCCAATAAATCAGTTGGAATGGAGCAGAACATGGTGTCTTGCAGTTGTACCACTCCCCTCCATGACACACTCTTACCTACTGTATAGCCCTACTGCTTCTCTGCCCTTTGTTTTGATGGTTGGTCTAGACATTAGCCCTGCCTGTCACCTAGCGAAGGTTATAAAAAGAGTTTTTTGAACCATGAGTAGTCATTTCAAACACCCAACTATGGAGGAGCTCTCAGCAGCTAAAACCCCAAAGCAGTGGCTGCCAGACCAAAAACGCAGTGTTATATTGTACAGAGAGAGTAGGACAAAGAAATAGCAAAAACCAGGGTTAACATTAGTTTGGCTTTTTGAGAAAATAAGCCAAAGGTCTCAAATTTGATTCAGATGTGGTGTTTTTCTTCTCAAGCTAATATGTTTGTTTTCATAGCATTAGTGACTTAGCATAGACATGATTTTACCTTTGTATTGAACTAATATTTCAATTTCAGAGCAATTTGAGCTTTGTGTCAAATTAGTGCTTTGCAACCAGAGCTTTCTATTGGACTGACCAATTTTCTCATTATTCAGGTAATGCTAGATTTGGACTGGAGGTTGCATTTTGTACAGTTTGTCACAACTAGGCATCTGTAGTTTATGTTGTCAATAGGAAACAGGATGTGGTGGGAGGGGCAAATAGTGGGTAGGAGTGGCCTAAAGTTTGATTTTGTTTTGAGTCTCCCTCCAGACTGAAAAGAAGTTAGGTAGAGTAGCTTTAATGTACAGTAGTGTGAATACAGATAAGGAGCTGTGAGGGTATTCTCATGCTAACCTAAACAGTAAAACAGCAACAAAGCTGATTAAATCTTTTATGATAATTTTATGATAATTCATTATAGGCACCCACACTTATGCAGATTAATATTCTCTTTTGTTAAGCTGTTGCTTCTTTAATTTATATAATTTAGAGGTTCCAGGAGATGAACAGTCCAACGTTATCATTCATTTGGAATCTTGTTTCTGGCCACCCCGTGAATGTAAGTCCAGTAGTCACTCTCTTTTAGCTTTTGGTCTCTACCAGTTTTTGAGGAAAATATCCGGCCCTTGGCTGCAAGATGCTCTATTTGGTGCTTAGCGAGATAGCGTGTGTGGGTTTTTATAGCTTTCTTGCTGAAAACAGCTGCCTGCTCTGTCTGAAAGCCAGTGCTACAGTATGAAACAGTAACATGGGCTGGGCAGTCATACAATGAACTGCAGCTCAGTGTAAAGCTTAAGGGAGCTGCAGAGTCATGTTATAATTCTAGGTTCATCACTGTGAGTCACACCGTTCATGTTGTAACAGTGTACTCACACTGTCATTTGATTTAATGTTGTCAGATCATCTATTATAGTCTTTTTGTTCATGTTATTTTATTATTTGGTAGGTATTATTAAACCCTTGATGTTTTTGCTATAGGTAGAAGTAACTAGAGTTCGTTCTCTTGCAGGTTTGCCACAAATCCCACAATTCAGAGGCTCTTGTTTTCAAAATTAATATTTATTGCTGAAGTGGATGTGCTTTGTGAATATCCTTACTATATGGTATGAATAAACTTTTTTTTAATTTAATTGTACACTGAAAATAGAATTACCATTTTGCAGTTGTATGCCTGTCAACCAGTCAAACTCATGGGAAGGGGACCAGCCTGAGGTCACTGACCTTTAACTTTGACCCCTAAAAATTTAATCAATTCATCCTTGAGTTCAAATGGACACTTGAAGAAATGCCATCAGAGCATTCCAGACATATCGTATTCACATAAGCCAGACTGGTGTATGGATGGAGAACCTGAAAACATAATGCTTCCGGTTGCAGCTATTGCTGGCATGGAGGCATAAAAATGAACTTTACATGTCACAACCAAGACAGTAGCCCACATCAAGTTTGGCCTGATAAAAGGAAAATTAGTGCATGAAAATTTATAAAAAGCTGCTCCTGGTATTGGTAATGCTGTTAATTGGACATGTATTCATAGTTTAGCTGCAGCCATGCTCATGGCTCTTCTTACTGCTTTGTGTAAAGGCACCTAAAACCTGTGATGCTTGCTGTGTCTCTATAAAATGTTACAGCTTTCACCTGGTTTCATACAGTATGCTCACTTCATTCCATTTGCACAGATGAATGACCGCTTTCAAAGCTAACAAGGACAGACGATGAAGTAAGAAACAAACACTGAACGTTGTCTCCCTTTAATTTCCTTTGCAGCTTTTTCCATCATCACTTCCCTCCATGAAAGCGCTCTGTGTCAAAACCAAACATAGTTTCCCACTGACTCCGACCATGGCTTTCACAGCAGCCCATGCAGAGAATCGCTTACTTCTCCATACACATGTTTATGCTTAGACACACAAACATACAGTAGTTTTAAACGAGCGGAATAAACAACCCTTCCTGTGCGTGTGTGTAGCTGTACGTCATAAACCCCAGTTTGAGTTTTATACCATGGGATCAGGACAGTCTGGGAAAGTGAGGACATTTTGGCCAGTCCTCACTTTCTGACATGGAGTAGCAAATGCATTATATCAGTGAGTGTCTTCACAAAGATAACTGTACAAACGTGTATTTCTGTGTGTGAAATTTGCATCCCTGCTTCATTCTAACTCTGTATCTATATGTTGTGCAGACTAGAGTGAATTAAATCAGTAAAAAGTGGAAACAAACCCAGATGAATGAAGCAGGAGAGGTTCATAAAAGTCAGTGAAACAGACTTTTATGGTAGAGTGCCTTCCTGGATCTCATAAGGCCTTCATGGACACCACCATTAGAGCTCCTCCTGGCACTCTGCTGAATCACAATCACGGTTGCTAGCGTTGTGATAGAAGCTTGGGTTACTGTACATAACCATCGTTCTCTGACCTTCATTTTAAAGCTCAGGAATTTTTAGCGTCTTCTCCTCTGGCCCTTTTCTACCATTTTCATTTCATTTTCATATACTATAATTCAGTGGTGGTCTAATAAGAAAAGGTAATAAATGTCTTTCTACCTCTTTTCATGGCCAGATTTAAGGGCCCTTGGGCAAACGAAGACCTGCTGGTTCCCTAACTCTTGCCATACAGTATATGCATTGTGTTTATAGTAAACACTAATTTAGCAGTATGTACATGGCAGAAAATGGTAAGGTACTATAATGTAGCAGCAGCCACTTATAATGTTTAATATTTAGAGAAATGCACTTTGCTTTTTTACCAAGAAACAGAAAATAAGACTGGGCCACTGTATAGCCAGAAAACAGTTAGTGTAGCTTAGCATAAAGGCAGGAAGGAGTGAGAAGCAGTTGGCTCTGTCCAAAGGCAGGGTAAAAATGACAAGTTGTGGTTGTCAACAAGATTGCAGTGCTCCCTACATGCATTTCATTTTTAAACCTTTTGGAAGAATTAAATAATTTAGCTGTAATGGGTTAATTAGTGAGCTTTGAGTAAGTTGTTTACCCTTGCTTCCAGTCATCGTGTGAAGCTACCACCTCCTGCCTGTAGCTTCATATCTAACAGACAGCTGTGAGGATGGTATTGGTATTGATCTTCTCATCTAAGTCTCAGCAAGAAGTGAATAAACATACTGTTATGTCCATTAAAGTCCTTATTATTCACATTATTATTGTGCATTAATGATGCATACTCCTAACAAATGTTCATAACAGTTGTTCACATTAAAACGTGAGGCTTTGGGAGTATCAGCTGTCAGTTGACTGGTCTGTAATCTGGCCTAGCTGTCGTCCAGTGGAGGTCCAATCATCCGAATTTCGTCTGCATCTTTCCTGCATGCTGTAAGAGTATAACCTCTGTCAGCAGCCTGTGGGATAATTTTTTGTTATGTAAGAGGGCTGAAAGATGAGACAACCTAGTTTTACAAACTTTCCTTCTCTATACTGCCACTTTTGCTATTTGTAGCTTCTGGTTATAGGATTTATTTAGCCCTGAAAAATGGCACTCAGCTGTGTGAGGGTGCTGGCTAATCCTCCAGTTTTGGTCAGCTGTTTCCACCAGGGTTCAAACTGAGCATCACTGGTCTGTGTTGAATCATACAGTTTTCAGTGCCGCAGTAACACTGGTGCTAACTTGTCAGTTTGTGTTGGATAATAGGGTTTTGACCTGATACAAAGGCGAGGGAGCCTGTGGTTTTAATAGAGCTGGCTCCACTTAGTCCTCCAAGGGGGGAGGATTAGAGGGGCTTGTGTTTACTGTTGTCTGGCCTGGAGCCTGACTGGTCACCAGTAGTTTGGAAAAGGATGCCTCCTACTGGTTGAAATGTGTAGTTGAAGTAGAAAGTATTCATTAAAAGACCAAAAACTTGGGTTGAAGAATATTTCTTTAAGGCAGTCAAGACAAATTTGATAATATGGCATATATTTTGCATGTAGTTGATATTTATATTCTTTACCTCAATTGCCTAAACTTTCTGGTCTTCATTACATTGTGGTCTGTGGCCATCTTGGTTTGCGCTGTTTGACCCAGATCATCAGTGCAAAGCATCTGAATTTCTTCTATTTAATTATGGTTGAGGAGGCTCTGAATCCATGTGAGGGGAATGTAAAAAAAAACAAAAAAACAAGACAACAGGAAAACTATTTGTTGCCTTTGTTCACCTCTGTTGGAGTCCTTTTTTGTGGTGAATTGTATTTAACCATTCTGATTTAGGAATGAATTCTACCAGAATCTGTTCTCATGTTTCATTACTCTAAGAGGTTTTCAAGCAGTGATGGTGTGATGGTATGTGGCGGAGATGGGAAACGGGAGCATAATGTCAGACGTTGATGAGTCGTCTGAAAACAGTTTCTCAGTTATGCTTTGTCCTGCTGGTATCAGGGACTGTAAAAAACATTCCACATCTGCATCGTCACTGTTTGAATCTCAAAACAGCTGTGGGCTAAAATTAAATACAGTACAAAGAACTGCAGTGTCATGATTATATGAACTGTCATTACCACCCTTTATTCTGATAACTAATTACTTCTAACCGTAGATGCAGATGCCAGTAGTGACAGTTCTGATTGGTGTCAGCCTGAACACTGTCCTGCATGGCATGGGAGAGGCAGTCT
>NW_018127902.1:1599598-1620272 GCF_001952655.1 Monopterus albus
GGCATGCTTACAGGGATTCCTGTGCTGATTCATCCACGTGTTTGTGTCCCCTCACGCAGCTGTGTTTATTGTAGAAACTGTATTATCATTTGAGTCACAATGAATAAGAATATATGTGTGCGTCTCTGTATTGCAACTTGGGAAATGTGTCGTCACACTCTGAATGTCGATGTGGGTTGTTTTTTTGACAGTGCTTTGCCTCCATGTTTTCTTCCTATTGGAAATGAGGTTCACACACAGGAAGACTGACCGTTTCCCTGCCCTTTGTTCTAATTTTGACCAATACACTCTGTCCATCCCAATGCTTTCGTTTCTTGGTAATTTATGTTTGAGCAATTCTGTTGGTTTCGTTTATTGCTCTTCCCTCTCCTCTTCTCCTTCTTGTATTTCTTCACCAGTCAAAGCCTCTCATTCTGTCATATTCCAGTTGATTGACACATTTGCATCAGAGATCTGGGAGCTGAAGAAGGAGATGGTCCAGACCTCTCCCATCACGGAAAAGAAGGCCCAGGAACTACAGGGGTAAAGATATTTTCTGCACATTTCTTCTACTCTTAAACAAAACTTTAACCAATCTAATCTGGATTTTTTTCCTGATAATACCTGGAAATGTTAACTTGCTGAGGCAGAACATAAACATATTTCCATCAGCTTGTTCTGTGTAGTTTTGCATTATGTTAAATCGGATTTTGTTCCAAACAGTGTTTGTAACAACATATTCACACTGGTGCTCATTTTCACCAGCAGATGGCAGAAATGGTTTGACCTTTTCTCTTTCTGGCTATTAGGATGGAGAGCGAGGTTTACCTGATGTCCCCCCACTGTGGCAGGGAGGGGGGTGAGAGGGACTCTGGGTACGACTCCTTGCGAAGGAGGATGAGCGTGTTGGACCGGCTGACTCAGACCCACCCAGTGTGGCTGCTTCTTGCAGTCAGTGAAATGGAGGCCAGTCACATACTCCTCAAACAGCCACCAGGGGTGAGTGGTTACCATGCTAGGATACAGATGTCACCTTCTCATATCTGAGAGCTTTATATTTTATGATTTCTGATTCTGTTCTGATGCAGGTATTCCTGGTCAGGAAGTCAGCTGCTCTGCAGAGGAAGGTTTTGTCTGTGCGGGTGAAGGAGGATCAATCAGGAAGCCCCATCCGCCACTTCCCTGTCAGAGAGAGCCAGTACAGTCAGTAACATGTTTGTTTTAACTGACTGCACAATACATGTAGTATATGTGGGTGGGGATGATTACATCAGGATATAATCATGAGCTGCCAAATAGAATGTCAGTAGAAAAATATTCAAACTTTTTAACCTTCAGAAAGATTATAATATGCTACTCAATGAAATTTACCTCAAGTATGAGAATTATTTGCATTAGCTGAGTGAAACTAGCAGCACACTTGGCAGACAGGTTAACAGGTTAATGAACACAATACAATCTACCGTATTAAAGCAACAGTTACATAAATAATCACGCAAGTTAATTCATGTTATCTCAGAAGCTGTAGTGGCCTAGATGCATCAGAAATCATGCTCTTTTAGTTTCCTTTGGTCTCCTGGTTATGTGTCATTCAAACACACTGTACTCTACGTCAAGATTTCAAAATGACATTTCCTGTTTGCCTCTGCACACCATGTACAGAGATAAACCCATACACAAGTGGAAATATGAGTGTGATTACAGGAACATCAGCTTGTGCCTTTGTATTACTTGCATCATTTTATTCTAGTGTTTAGCATGAGGATTAAATCCATGTTGATTCTTAAGATACAGCAGAATACAATTAATTTGCTGTTTTAATGCAGCTATCACACAGAATTGCTGGGATGAAGCAATGGGATGTGGGTGAGGTAACATTCACTGATAATACATTTAACCTAAGCAGATGTGACCTCACTCACTTAAAAATAATAGCGGTAACTTTCTTTGTATGGCACTAACAATACATCTGGGTCACATATCTGTTTAAACAGCAGCAACTAGTTGCATTGAACAAGTATGGTTCATTTATATAGTGCTTTTATCCAAAACACTTACAATTTAGCCTCTCGTTCCACCATGGACCATCTGTTTGTATGTTGTGGTCTCAGTTTTGTATCATGAACACTTTATTGAATATTTATTTGTATCATGAACACTGCAGTTAAAACAAGTGCTGTTAGACCATTTTATTCTAGTGTTTAACAATTGTAATTTCATTAGTGTACAACAAAATTATATAGAGTACTTTCAGTTGTTACAGTGCTTATGGTATCGGAGTGTTTAGTCCTAGAAAGTGTTGGGTTTCAGTATTGGGAGTTTAGTCATGGAGTTGTGACTGTGCCAGAGTGATGACATAGCAGCTGTGGATTTTCCCTGCTGAAATGACAGCACACATGGGAGGGACGTGCGTGCCTCTGGCCTAGTTTGGCCTTGCTGGGGGCCAGCTGCTCTCCAGTTGGCCTCCCATCCTCCACAGCCCGCTGTAGCAGCTTAGCCTTCTGCTGGAATGTTTTGACCTTGACAAAAAAAAAAACCCACTGGTCACCAGTACCTTTTAAAGTCACTTTGTTCATTAACATGCACATTCTTTCTTCGAACTAATTGAAACACCTAATTAAGAAGGATAAGTTGTTTTTGAATGTGGTTTTACGTAGAAACTAAAAGCTGATGGAGTGTGGTGAAATGCATATAAGACAGCCCAGAGGCCTGAGATCACCCAGCTCCAAAGGCAGTGTAGGGGTACCTCCATGAAACAATGACCATATTGGTTGAAGAGGAATTTGAACCATGTTGCTAAGCTCTGTGCCAGGGGTATGCCCCTGCTTGAGGACTGGGACAGTGGGCAACTAAATCTAATAAAGTTTTAGTGTATATATTTTAATTCATTCTGTATGTGTTCCATTTGTTTGCAGCCTTTTCTCTGGAGGGGGCTGGAATCGGTTTTGCAGATCTGTTTCGCCTGGTAGCTTTCTACTGCATTAGCAGGTAACTCACATTAACATAACTAGCATTTCTGTTTCTGTCTGTCGTGCAAGGATCGAGACGCCATGGATGGAAATAACGTTTGTTGAGTAAGCTCTCAGTGCTCTCACTTCTGGTTTTTAGCTCAAGCCAGCACGGGAGAACCAGGACTTTAAAAAAAATGGATACAGGAAATAGAGGGCAATTGTGTTGGATGGAAACACAGAGTTTTTACTGTTACCTAATCACTACTATAGAGATGGACTACTTCTCTGCTGGTGTTCTTCTTTGTCTGTTTGTTTTGCCAACCAAAATCATCACTTTTGTTAGGGGATATCATGCTTCACTGTAACCATGGTGATGAGACGCACTAGCTAAGTACCAAAAACCTTTTATTATTTTGTTTTTCTTTAACTTAGGGATGTATTGCCTTTCACACTCAAACTCCCAGAGGCCATTGCATCTGCCAAGACCAAGAAAGAATTGGAGGAGGTGGCTCAGCTTGGAGCAGGTACGTTAGCATCATATTATTTAACTAGTTTGAAGTTCTATATGAACACTTATCCTGAATGACTGTGCTGGTGAGTTTTCAAGTTTGAGCTACAGATCAACTCACAAACGGCAATTTTTCAGTGCAGACTAGGGTTTTTAAACTGATGTCTTCCTGGTCAGGCAGTCTTTATTTTATGGAGATGGGAGGTAATTAGCCTGTCTGGACCTGCAAACGTGCCATTCCTCAGCTGTTGGATGGCCTTGTGAATCTCTTCCTTTCTTGGCTCAAACCTGCCAACATGTAAGTCGCTGTCTGCTGGCTGGATTTCAGGTGGAGTCTTTGGGGCTGGTCTGTTCAGCAGCTCTGCAAAATGCTACACCAATTTGTTCTTCTTCCCAGAATGTTTCTGTATTTATTAGACATTATCACTTCCTGCTAATAGAATTGTAAGCAGGGACTGTGGAAATGTATTAGAAGCTCAAACTGTGCAGGTGACAGCCTATCAGCCATTTCAGTTAAATGAAGGTTTCGGTTTTATGGGGTCCATGTTTGTTTGTTTGTCTTCTGGATTTCAGTGATGTACTGTAGCTCTAGAATGTGGTGTTTCTGTCAGTGACCACTTTAACTTAAATGTTAGAATGAAGGTACCTTCAACATACAATACGGTACCACAGAGGAAAAAGCATCTCTGCTTGCAAATGGGTAACCACCATAACCTGTTTATAATGAAGTTATGGTGCAACCGAGGTGAATTTTTGAGAGAAAACATGGAAAAAATGTAATAATGCTGACCACTGCAAGTTGGTTTTCACATTGAACTGCCATATGCTGAAACAGATGGCTAACAAGGAAGGAATGTAACAACGTGTGGCATGCTTTTGTGATAAAATTGGTAACTGATAAAATAGTGGGACTATTGGCACTAGATAAGTAGGATTAATGCTGGACTACTGAGTGAGCTGTGGCATTTAGACAGAACTGCATATCAAGCTAGTGGGGACAGGCCCACGGGAGATAAGCCTAAGTAGATATAAGATATGAGAGTGCGTCAAGTCACTGAGTATTTACTCTTTGCTTGAGTGTAGTAGTCAAGTTACTGACCTGGGGCCCAGCAGATTTGTAATGGCACTGGTCTAATACCCACTGCAGGGTCCAGTCATCAGTCTAAATTTCATATAACATTAACTCTGGGCTTCCTTAGGAATGCTTACCAAACTTTCGGCACATTTAACTGGGTATTAATATCTTTATCGATGTCTGCAACACAAGACTGGATTACTTTTAATATACCCCATTCTTTTTAGCGCGAATGTTGCTATATGTGTTATAAAATGCAGTCAGCCAAGCAATGCAAAAGGAGATAAAACAGTCAGTACTGTGTGCTCAGGTTTTGTTTAGGTTTGTTTGATAATTTGCGATGACCAGTTAAATTTCACAGCAGTCTTAGTCAGTTCATCTGTCATGTTATTCTAGGCTCAGCTGCTGTGAAACTGCAATGAGGTAGCCTACTACATAGCTCGGTGTGGGGGAGAAGGGAGCAGCAAGTGGAAAGCTACAGTAGACTTGTGTGCCATCTAAACACATACATACAGTACCATCACAACACATTTAGGTATGATACACATAAGGCTTTTAAGTATATGTGCAGCAAACTGTATTACTTACAAACATGAAGAGCTGTCATTGTATTTGCATGCATGTGGTGAATGGAAGTGGGAGTTGGCCTGCTTTGTAATGCTTTGTGCATTGTGGTTCTTATGTTTGATGTGAGGTATAAAAAGTCTTTAATTATGAGCCAGCTTCTATGCCTTTCTTAGCAAATGTATGCATTTATGAAAGGAAAGTCCCCTTCTCCACTGTACCGTACTCTGTTTAAGACTGCGGTGAAGTTGTGGAATATGGGCACATGCCCAAAACACAACATATGTTGCAAACTACTTTAGACAGTTAAATATCCAATGACTTTGCCCATTATTTGCCTCCCCATAGGACAAGGAAGGTGTTTTTATGTATTAGCTAACTCACCTAATCTATATCTAGCACAGTTCTGTTTCTATCAGCAGGCTGTAACAGATATACTTATTCTGAACTATACTTCTCTAAAGCTGGACAGGCACTGATCTTTATTGACCAAAACCTGTGAATTTTTGCGCTCCCACTATCCCCTGACTGAACAAGATACAGTGTCTTCCCAGCTTTCAATTTAGCTATTCTTTGATTGCTGTTAAGGAAGTGCCAGTGACACATCTCTCACTCAGGTGTGCCCCAAAGGGCACAATTCCAGTTCATGGTAGACCTGTATTTGGAAACAACTGCAGCGGTTATTGTAAGAATTTTAACCATGCCCCTAAAAAAAAAAACAAAGGCTCACATTAGTGGATGAAAACAACATCCATCCATTACCTATACTGCTTATCATGAGCCAGTTCCAGCTGACACTGAGCAAGAGGAGGGGTCCACCCTGGACATCTCGCCAATTGAAAACAACACTTTTTTGAAATAACTGGTAAAATTGGTGTTGAGGCAAGAAGGAAACATTATGCAGAATAATTCCACCTAGAAAAGGTACAGTTGTCTATTTTTCACCTAGAAATAAATATATATTAAAAATAAGCATGAAGAAATGGTTAAAACAACTACATTTGAAGAATGTAATGAAGTTAGTGTGGTATTACACTATATGTGTTACTGGCTACAGTGTTGCGTTGCAGTGCAGACAGACACCACAGTGCCAGGTAGCTATTGCTCACATGGATCATCATAGACTACCACAATCTCTGTACACTGGCATATTATAAGACATTTAAAACTGCTCTACTAGCTGGACCTGCTTCTTTATTGCCCCAAGAAAGCAGTTTCCATTTTTAGGTTACGAGACCAGGCATCACTGGGTTATGCTACAGAGATGTGTCATTGGCACATTTTTAAGTGTGTGTGATTTGTGGCCTGTTCATTTAAGTTTGGTGAAATCATTGTGTTTTGTGTTTGTGCTTGGATACAGCCCAATCTCACTCTCTGTTTTCCAAGTGGTTATTAAAACCGAGCCTGTTAGCATGAGAGCTGAAGACAATGGACTGATTCAGTGGAAAAGTACACAGCAGGATCAGAGTGAGGGCAAGTCCTCCACTGTTACGGAGACTTCCACTGTCAATGATTTGGAAGACCAAAATAAGCAAAAAAATAAATACATAAATAATAAATAAAAGTAAAAAAGAAAGAGGAAAGGCAGAATATCATACTGTATACCGTAGGTTTGCATACAGCAATTACTCTTCAGCTAGGGGAGATCCAGGGAAATACAGCTCTATGTCGAACTACGAGAGAGAAAAACAGCAGGAAGGAGTGGAGGAACTGGAGCTATGTCTGCTGTTGTATATTTAGTGCCCTCCCACTCTGTGATTAACATGGGCGACTCCCTCCCCATGTCTCTGGGTATGTGTTTGTTTCCAGTGAATCAGATCTATAGAGTCACGGAGCTGAGCCAACACGCTTCTTCGAACGGTAAGAGAAAAGACCCAGACAAGCAGCAGGACAGGCAAAAAGAAAAAAATAAGGACACTTTGAGTCAATATCTTCTGTGTTGGTGAGAAATAGTTGAGATTCTGATTCTGATTCTGAGAAAGCCATATTTGTTCTTTTATGTTCTTCCTTTAACTGATCTTTTCATTTGAAGACTCTTGAATCCAGCTGCTGTAAACTTAGTTAAGTGTTTCTGTGGCTGTGTATTGCAGGCTTCTGGGATTCTGCCCTGTGCAGTCAGTGGCGCACATCCCCCCGTCCCTGTCGCCCTCGGAGCCGTACCCTCAGTCCCCAGCGAACTAACAGGAACAGGGAGGCAAAGGGGTCACAGCAGAGGCATACCGGGGATCACAGCGAGAGTGCGCCCCCAACCCTACGGTCGCACACTCCTCCACCTTCCTTTGATCTGCAGAGAAAACATCCCAGCAGCCCCGTGTGCTTTGTTAACCCCTTGTTTCTCCAGACTCATCACCACCACGACTGCTGCAAGAAGGATTCTCCTTCACATGCTGTCAAGTCTGATAACAACCAAGAGAATGAGGGGAAGTTGTCCATGAAGCCAGTAAGCAGCAGTGAAGAGGGCGAACAGCACACGGACAAAATCAAATCGAACGTCAAATCAAGGCCCCCCCGCCCTCCTCCCCCCCGTTCAATGCCACGCCGGCGCCCTGCCCCAGCTCCCACTCGGTTTCCAGCGCCCCAGCTCCCCCTGGGTTTCCAGCAGCTACAATCAGACCCAAGAGCACACCACAGGCTACTGCTGTGGCTAAAAGGCAGCACCAGTCCTCCAGCAGGAACCCAACACCCACTCGACCACCAGCACTTGCCAGGCACAGCTCACCAAACCCTGCACCCTCAAATCAAGCACCTCCAAGGCCTAAAAAGCCTGATCTGGAAGCCCAGCGCTGCCACATCGCCTTGGACGATGAAACTATAGCCAAGGCCCTGTCTCGTGCCAAGCTTCCATCATGCCAGCCTCCACCTACTGTCCCTGCTGATATACTACTAAAGAAAAACACTGGGACCCCGTCCAGGCCTAATGAAAGGGTACGCCAGCGGCTCAGTGACATGAGCATGTCTACTTCTTCCTCTGACTCACTGGAATACTCGCTGTCTCCTGAATTCTCCCTGGGTCTGGCCCCCAGACATCAAGACCCAGTGGAAGACAGCAGTGAAGAGGATGAGGATGGGGAAGAAGAGGACGAGGACTATGGGGTCGGCCTGGAAACCGATCTAGAAATGCGCCTTCGTCATTCCTTCAAAGCACAGAGGCGGAGGGTTGGTGTGAGGCTGGGTGGTGGGTCCTTAGTGCTCCCCAAGGCCTTGAAGGGACGCTTTCGCAAGGTAGGCTGCATGCTGAGCTCTCTCATGACACCGGAGAGACGGGCAGTGAAACGGATTGCTGAGCTGTCCAAGGACAAAAGTTCCTATTTTGGCTCCCTGGTTCATGACTACAACAGTTTTGTTCAGGAGAACCGAAGCTGCCACACATCAGGGATGGATTTTCTTCAGACTCTCAGGCAGTTTTTGACGCAGATGAAGGCTTACCTGCGCCAGAGCTCTGAGCTGGACCCTCCAATAGAGTCACTCATACCTGAGGACCACATCGGTGAGTTGGTCAAGAAGACTGAGAATCTGTAAAACTATGAAGATGAATGTAGTTTTTGAGCTTTGTTGCACAGTGTGTTTGTGTGTCCTGACTTTGTGAAACATGTGCCAATGCATGTGTGGGCATGCGTGACATTTGAGTCATATCCCACCTCTGACGGCATTTGGTTCTTTGCATGTTTTCAGACTAGTATAAATGAAGAAGTAAAACTGCTTAGTGTTGCTTGGGAATCAGTCATACACCTTTCCTTAATAGTAGTCCTCATTACTGGTGCTGAGTTACAGGAATGGCAATGTGATGTGCCCCATTAAGTTATTCTTAGCCTGTCCTCAGTGGCATAAGCTCACAGTGCATTTGAGGTTTATTTTCGAAGGCAGAAATTGTACTGAGCTATATTTTTAGTGGAGTTATTTAACTGCAATACTTTATAGGTACCCATAAAATGTTTCCACAGCATCAAAAGCTCACATCAGATCTGGTCAGATTCATGCTATTATTTTGTGATTAGATGGGTTCTGATTTAATGCAGTTTTGTTTGTGCACAGTTCCTGTAGAGCTGCTTGTGTTTAGACTTTAGCTACATAAAAATATGTACATTTGTCAGATCAAGGTTCTGAAAAAGTATTGTTGTGCTATTAGTACTGAAGCACCTTATTAGCAGCAGAGGAGGCTATTCTTTATCCTACTGGATGGAATCAAAATTGTTGATAGTCTCCACTGAGGTCTTGATGATTGTAAAAACAAAAAGTCTTTAGACTTGAACAGCTCTATCAAAATGTTTTTTTTATTCCAGTCAGGTTATTGTGGACTAGAATATTTGCATAAATATGTTAGCATGTCTTTGCACTCATCTCACAACCCTTGTTCATTGTAAGTACTGAAACAGCAAAGCCTTGTTCAGGGAGAGAAATGATCCATTCTGGTTATGCTAACAGACCACAGATACACACATAAAAGGGTCTCATTCTCAAAAATATTCCGTTTGGACAGGGGAAGTGTGAATAAACCTTGTTTTTTACAAGTGAAATTTATAGTGAAGTGCTCAGTAGGTGGTGGACAAGGTTATTGGTGCTAAATTACAGCTGTTACTGGTAATTTGTCCCTGGAAAACCAAAACAAAAAAATAGAATACATGCAGAGACCACACAGTCTGTTGACATGCTATTACCAAAGAATAAGTTTAAAAAAGAGAGAAATAGAGCTAAGCTGTTGTTTGTGCTCCTATCCAGGGTGTTTACACAAAGACTGATAGGAGTGTAGCTTTGTTCTGGCTGGAACTCTTACACCTTGGGTAAGAAATGCTTAAGTCTGACTCTTAAATCTTTTGTGTTTGTGGTATAAGGGGAACTAGAGGTCCGCATTTTGCAGTATATTTAATTTTGTTTCTGAGAGCCAGAAATGTATTTTCTGGGCTATACATCAGAAAACTGCACAAAGTTGGAAGTTTGCTTTTATGTTCATTTCTTTGAGTGTTTTTAGTTTATGTGGATACTGCTGTGGTGTGTGAATATACACTGTAAATCACAGACTCTCCTACAGTTTATTGCAGTTGATGGAGGCCTTTGAACAGACTGTAGCTTAGGTAAAACCCAAAAGGAAACATTGCTTAGCATACAAGGGAAATGAGACTTTCTGGAGGGAATCAGGAACTCCACAGTCAGAGCAATGTGTGCTTGTATGTACATGCAAGATGTGTCCTGAATAGCCTCTGCACCCTTCCTTGTGTGCACATAAGGAACTGATTGTATTGTTCTCCCACTGCAAATGCCTGAGACCTGCCCTTAGAGAGTGGTGGATTGTTGTGTTTTAATTGTGTTCCTTCAGTTGTTCCTCTGATTCACTGCAACGTTTCTTGAACAGGATTTGTGTATGTGCATGCTCACTTGTTTACATGGTCACAGAGCATTTTGTTCTGCTTAGCTCATTGCACAAGCATGGCATCAACACTGCCCGGAGGCTGGGGATGCCTGTGCTGCATAAAGAGTTGCGTCACTTCTGCTAGTGAACAATAAGACACAACTGTATCAATGTGACATACTGGACATAGCTGAGGTGGGCAGAAAATGATTTGAAAGCTGTGAATGTATGTACAGATGGAGCCATTGTAGAGACCAAGTGCAGCTTTTTATTGCTTGTCAGCAATGCTGGGGAAGTTACTTTGAAAGCATTGCTTTGCAAACTAGCAATTACTTCAGAAGTTGAAGTACAGCAAAGCTGCAAAGCTACCCTAGGGAGAAATGTAGTTTGGTTAACTAACGCTACTTAGAAAAGGTGGTTCAGACTTCTTTGTAAAAAAAACAACAAACTAACTGGCAATAGTGTTGTGTGAATAAATAAGTAAAACTGATGAGGTATCAAACAATGTGCTGCTGTGTTGTTTTCAATCTAATACAGGACACAGATGATTTACACATCACTATTTTCAGTTTTAAGTTTGATTTTACATACAGTCCCCCTTTTTTTTTTCAAAAGCCTGACTTTTGAATGTCAGACTTTGAGGTTATTTGTTTATTAATCTTGTTGCTTAAAGGTTAGGGCTGCAACTAACAGTACTTGTGATCATGAAGTCATCTACTGATGATGATTGCCCTGATAAAAAATGCACATTGCAGGAACTTGGAGCACAAAGAGGTGTCATTACATAAGTTAAAGTCCACTCAGTCGAGGTTGGTTCTAGGGCATTTGTAGCCAATTCAACAGTCTCTCTGTTAGGTATTAAAGGGCAGAGTCTAAGACTGGTAATTAGGAATCTACCTGACATACATGTGGAGTATGCCTTATCAGCTGAAGTAAACTAGCATAAGAGGACAGGCTTAACAAAATGCTCATTGCATGTGGCAGGCGTGAGGCCTACTTGCTGGCATTAGTATGAGAAAGCTAACATGAGGACATAATTAGAAGGTTTGTTGGAGTGAATACCAACACAGGCTGGTTTCTGTGCAGCACAAAAGGTAGCAGAAGTATGGCTAGTTATCTGGTGAGCTATTTGAAATGTTTAGTGAGCTACTGTATTTTAAATGTTTGGTGGCTAGAACAGCAGTTGAAATGTTTGCTAGTTCTAGTGACTGGTAACAGTTAGCCTGAATTAACCTGAGTAGATGAAGGGTTGTGTTGGGTGTGTGGGTGCAGGCAAAGAGAAGGTGGTTCTGGAAGACACTGTTGAGCCTTCTCAGTGTTGTGGGCCCAACTCAGTGAAACACCAGTTAGTAAGAGGGGGCCCACCTCATGACCCTGTAGACTTGCCTTCACTCCTACACCCATACAGAATTTGTATTGGTGTTGGTGATAATGTAGTTTCCTCACTGTGGTTATTAATAGTGTATTCTTCCTTTGTTTGACAGTCTTGGTAGAACAGTGTTAGAAGTTGTGCACCCAAACACCCCAAATGTTTAATTTACTGTCCTATAAGGATAAAGAACAGCAGCAGATTCTCAGATCTGAGGAGGTGGCAACAACAATTTGGTAGTTTGTCTTGAAAAAAAAATATTTAAAAGGGTGTGTTATTATCAATATAGTTGCTGAATTTTTATTCAGTTGACTCAGGGAGTATTTGCATCTCTCATGTCTTTTTAAAATGTAGAAATGTGGTTTTTACTGTATGTATACTATCTAAGAATGAAATGTTGGTTTTGCTGGAGATCAGATGCAGGATAAATATATCCCAGGAGACTTTCTTTCACTGCCAAACTGTTGAATTAGTTTTCTGCTGTGAGTAACATTTCCTTTACAAATTTCCCAGCCTTTTTTAATAAAATAAAACTGTACATTTGAATGAATTGACCAAGGCTGAGAGATACAGACAGAGTAGGGACGTTGGAAGGTGTTGGTAGATGGACTAACACACTCTGGGTGTTTGGTCGAATCATGGGATTACTGGCCAATGGGAGATGTGAGCTAAGTTTCATTTCAGTATTACTGACTCTATTATAGTTCAGGTTGAGCTGTCAACTGACTTTGTATAACATGTTGAATGTAATTGACTGAGTGGTGGTGACCAACTTGATGACCAGGCAGCGCCACCGAGACTATAGCTGCTAACACAGCTGTTTTGGTCTGTAAATGACACAATACATAATGACACATTTTCCCGTGTAAAATAGTTCTCATTTATTTTCTTAAAGTATCCATTATTTCTGTATGCTTTGCCAGTCAAAAATGTATGTTCCTCTTTCATCTGTGGCTTCTATGTGTGTGTGTGTGTGTTGCCTGTTATCTTATACAGACCAGGTGCTAGAGAAGGCTATGCACAAGTGTGTCCTGAAGCCTCTGCAGAGCGTCATCGAGGGGATTTTACATGACTTCCAGGTGAGACATTAACAGGGTTTTTTTTATCTTACAAGGATATTATGTCCGCTGTTGGAGATGCTTGACTGGAAATAAGCAAAGGGAGAAAAAATGAGGATACAGTAGCTTTGAACAAGCTGAAAAACACGCATAAAGGTTGATTCTTACAGGAGACAGCAGAAACACAGTCACATCTGGGCGACTCAGTAAATTATCTGTTTATGTCTTTTTAGGTGAGCAGCGGAGCTTGGCAGCAGCTGAGAGAGAACCTGGCCTTGGCTAAGACTAAGCGGCCCCAGGAGCTAGGCGTGGATGGGGTAGTGCCCCCTGATCCAATGGCTATTGAGAAAATCCGCCGCAAGTTCTTAAAAATGAGGAAGATGTACTCGCCTGAGAAAAAGGTGTCGCTGCTGCTGCGTGTGTGCAAACTTATCTACTCCATCATGCAGGATAACTCAGGTATGGAAAAGCGTTGGATGCAATTTTTTTGCCCTGCATGTTAACAGAAAGCCTGAGGCTAAAACAAATTTTACAAATAATCTAGCTTTAGTTTGATTAGACTCTTGTTTTTCATTTTGCAATCTACAACTCTCTGTCAAGCAGCGAAACACCACACTCGCATCCATCACTCGCATTTCTCACAGAACAGATAGAATCCCATTCTATCAAATGTATCAGTTCACACTGCTTGTGTCCAGGGAGGATGTTTGGTGCTGATGACTTCCTGCCCATGCTTACTTATGTGCTGGCTCAGTGTGACATGCCTCAGCTGGACACAGAGATCCAGTACATGATGGAACTGCTGGACCCATCTCTGCTCGGAGGAGAGGGTAGGTCCTGTTGGTACTGATTTTTGACTTTAAGTGATCCATGTCTTATTCAGAATGCAACGTTAAAAACTGGCACGCAATACAGTAAAATATCATACATAACCTTTACCTCGTGTCTGTGTATTAAGGGACAGACATACTTTGTGCATATCCTCATGCATATGCAGACAGGGATAAGGGACCTGCGTGCGTTCCTGTTTATACTTCAAATCAAAGGTCTGCCTTCTGTCTGCATATGCTGACTTTTTCCAAGCATTGTAGTCGGGGCTTTTGCTCTGTGCACCTTCTGTGCAGACACAAACTTTTGGCCTGCACGCAGAGTCTGCACAGACCGTCGAGGACCTGGGAAGATGACAAAAATTCACTTGACCAAAGCAGATATAAAGACGCACAACGCATGTATAGCCCTTTAAGAGTCGGTATGTGGTTAGCCTAGCTTAGCTACCAGAATGTAGCTTCTTCTAATGCCACAGATTGTTGTTTGCTTGCATATTAAATACACTACTGTAGCTTCAACCTGTTAATTAGTGAGCTTTACTCCACCTCTGTAGCCTATATGTAACACACAGACATGAGATTGACATTGATCTTCTCATTTCACTCTTGAATAAGGGCATTTCCAAAAATGTTGAACTATTCTTTTAAAACCTTAAAGTATAGTTCAGTTCTAATAAGAAAAGAGCACAAACGGAAAACCCAGAAATTCTCCTTTTACCTGAGTAAGTGATGTGTAACTGGAGGGTCAAACACTACACAAATACCACAGGCTCCTGAGCTGTTTACCTGAAGAGTGAAGTCAGGCACATTACAGTGTGGTGCGAGTCCACCTTGTTGTATAACCTGGTCAATGGAAGGTCTGTCCAGGGCAAGCACTTTTGTGTGTCCACAGAAGTCATACTTCCATTTGAATGGCTGGGAATGGTTTGTATCATTAGAGATTGTGGGTGGGGGTGACATATTCAATATCGGAAGATTTTCCCTGCAGTCTTTGTGGTGTTCAGGTCATTGTTTAACAAGCTTGAAAAATACAGGCAGGCACAGGAAGGAAATTCCAGTCAGTGTTAGATGTGACTGGGCTTCAGAGGAAAACCCTCCCAGAATTCAATATTTTCCTATCAGCGTCAGCCTGTCTGGCATGTCGGCTCATGGTACCTCAACAACTGCTTTAATGGAAAGTATGTGGTGTGTTGCCTTCTCTGAATTTTGAATTATTTAAAAAAAAATCTAATTCATTTCAATTTCAAAAGAGGAAGTGTTTGAAACTTAACTTTTTACATCATTGCATTTCAGATGGTTTTGTTTCTAGATAACTAGCCCTGATATGGTTCTCTTTAAGTTCTGTCCTGTTCTTTTTTCTCCATTCATCCTTCAACCATATTCCTTTGCTTTCCATTTTCAGGGGGCTACTACCTGACCAGTGCTTATGGAGCCATGGCCCTCATCAAGAACTTCCAGGAGGATCAAGCAGCCCGGGTGCTGAGCTCCGAGGCCAGGAACACTCTGCACCAGTGGCACCGCCGACGCACCACCCAGCGTTCAGTGCCGTCTGTGGACGACTTTCAGGTATCACGCCTGACCTGAACCCACACTGATCATCCAAGCAGTGAGTCTAAATTGTACCAATTCCAAATAAATCCAAACTTCAAATTCCAACCTGGAAATGTGCATGAAACGTGCTGTGTCTGGGCCCTCGTCAGCGAAAGGGAATTTATCTGAGTTCTACTAACATCACAGCATGCGGATCTGCACGTCGTGTTATACTTTGGGTAGAAGCACACTCTAGTGGAACATTTAGGTACTGCATGTCCTTTCTTTGTATGGCATTTACTGCAACTGCATGTATTATTTCTGCCAGTAATGCTTCTTTCATTCACTGTGGAGAATTCTGTCAACTTTGCCAAATCTTAACCTGTGACTTTCACTCTGTAGAACTATCTCCGTGTAGCCCTGCAAGAAGGGGACACAGGCTGCACAGCCAAAACCCTGGTTGTCCACCCTTACACCACCACAGAAGAGGTTTGCTCACTCTGCGCTTACAAATTCAGCCTCCCTGACCCTGAGAACTATGCACTGTTTCTGGTCACTGAGGACACCAGCCAGCAGCTCGCTCCTGACACACACCCTCAACGAATCAAAGCCGAGCTCCACAGCCGGCCCCGTGCACAGATCTTCCACTTTGTCTACAGGAGAGTGCCTAACCTCAACCTCTGCATCCCTGCCATCATGCAAAACGGAAACTGCCTTCAAGTTGAATAGCGGAAGAGAATGTAACTGCATGATGCTCTTGTGTTTTGTAAATAGGTTTGAGGATGTCTGCAAAGAAAGAGAAACCAAGCTGTGTATAGGCATATTATTGCAGATGTTAAATATGACTTGCACAGTTTGGATGTCATGCAAATTATAAGGAGGTTTATTTTCTCTGAGAAACAACCAAGTGATAGGATGGACTTTGGAATGTGCTGGTGTTTTTTTATCATACACCTCAGAAATGTGGATCAGATATACTGTAGGTCAAAATGAAAAATCATTTAACACTTGGCCTATATCTGCTCTAGGTAGTGTCTCCAACAGTATGCTAGGAGGAGTGTGTTGTGTCGAAGCCTGAATTTTTGTATGTGCAGCGTTATATGAACGTTATATGGTGGAACACTTCTTCAGATTGATGGACCATCAAAAGGTCATGCAGTAAAATATTTTTATTTGATGCAGCTAACATTTGCCTTAATTACTGTTTTCCCAGGTGCCTTTAAAAGGAGCCAAATACACTGTATGCAATTGAGTTTTCAGTTGTTCTCCAGTGATTAGTCAGCTTTCATCAAAATGACCCAAACTAAAATTTCATGCTATACTTTAATTTAAAAAAGAAATGAATTATTATAGAAGTTATGATTGATTTTTATTGCTCTCACTGTGTTTTTTGTGCAATTGCTGGCCAATTGTACCCTGTATAACTGTGTTGAAATATTTTTCTATTCAAATGTCTCTTTTATTCATTACTACAGTGACAAAGATTTGTATTCTGCTTGGGTATATCTGTACTGGAGTTGGATTTATACAGTACCAGTTATTTCTTGAAAGTCCATTTAAAATAACACTGTTTCTACTCTGTTATTAAAAATGTTTTTAAAAAAGCTCTTGCTGCCTGTGGAACTACATGCAGTAATATTTCAAACATTAGGTGTAATGTCAGATGTGGCACAATATAACCCTGACTGCACAGGAACAATGGAGGATTTTACTAGATTTACAAAATGTAATTCACAAATAACCTATAGTACTGTATAAAATGTACCATGAGTTACACATTTTCTATAATTAATCTGTATACATGTAGAACACAGATTAGATTATTTATAAGATTATATGAAATAGTATTCAGAACCTACTACAGAGGTCTAAACATTAAGATAAATACAGTGTTGCTGAGAGGCCTTTTTAAAGAGTGAAACAAAATGTACTGAAATGCCTCATAAGCCCAGCAGCATCAGGGTTTGCCACAACACTGGTCATGCTTTTTATTTGCTTACATCCATTTGAAAGCCACATATTCACAATAAGGTATTATAAATACTGTTAGGATGATTTTTATTTTTATGAAAATTAATAGGATTAGTTAAGGTTTTTATTTTATAGCACACATAAGTCTACACATTTTTATCTCACAGTTATGTTTACATAGTTACATATCACCTTATGTGTTCACTGAATTACTGGTCAATATATACTGTGTTAGCCAGCTGGAGCACTGTTTAACATCAAAGGGACTTGTTCACTAAATCACTGAATCTCATTAGATTTACAACTTTGGCGAAGAGAGTCCACAGTTACTTTATCACCACCACCTGGCTGATGAAGCCAGGGGAAATAGGGTTCACTGGGACTCCTTGGTTAGTAAACAGAGATTAGATCTGGAGCCAGGAAGAGGAGAAAACTCCAAAGGTAGAACCATATGCACACACACACAGAGTAGTTTTAATTGGAACCAGAAAGAAATACCTAGTATGGGAACATGCCTCACAATACCCTAAGTTCTTACTGGCTGAATGAGACAGTGTGTTATGAGTTATTAAGCACCACATTTTTGCTATAAATAATGTGTTTGATGGCATAATGGCTCATTATTGTTATTTTAAATGTAACGCACCCATTGCATGGATCTGTAGTGCTGAGCCATCCATCCCATTATGGCCCTAGAGTTTAGATTATATTAGACTCGATTCAACTTTATTGTCATTACACATGTACAATACAAGGCAATTGTTAGAAATTAACCCGATTCTTTTGTTGGAAGTACGAGAAGTGAAGCCAGGAGAGGACTGTTTAAAATCAACAGAAAGTTTACTGAATGTCTGATCACAGGTAGGCCTCACAGCGCTGGGATCAGAGAGATAGAGCTCCTGCTGGAGGTCCATCCACTGACCCAGAATTAAGTTCTTACAATACATTTTATCTTCTTGGGCTGCTCCCCCCTGGACAGAGGTGCAACCTTCAATAGTTTGTGATCCTATTGGTCATTTGGTGTGAGCCGGAGCTCGCACTTCCATGTTGAAATATGGTAAATCTAGGTACGTGGGTGTGTGTGTCTCTCAGGTGGTCATCTCAAGTTGTAGCCCCCATAACTTCTTGTTCAAGGTATTTACAATGCAAATAGCAAGGTTAATCTTTACATTAGGGTATACATAAACCCTAAGGACATACTGTATCTCTATCACAGAGTTGGCCATTTATAGAATATCTTAACCTGTAATATACGCAGTAGCTTTTTTAAAGAACAAGCTGGATTTGTGAGTCTACTGGCAGATTTAGGAGTTTTTTTATTTTATTTTATGACTGAGGTCTGGAATTAAGGAATGCTTTTAACAGAATGGGGGAGTCAGTTCTGTCACTTTTATTAGGCGATGGCCCCCCTCTCAGCATGACCCATCTGACCTCTCATTTACTTTCTGACACGTTGTTTTACATGTGCATATCCATGGTGTTTGCATTTGTTTCTGTAGTAAATTCAGTTCAGCATCTAACCAGCAGTGCAGAGTGCACAGTATCTACAGTATGAACAGTCAGAACTAATTTATCGATATGTACAATTGATATTTACAATAAGATATATAAGGTAATGTACAATATACAACAGACTTTATGAATTTAAATTACAAGTAATGGATAATGTACAGTAAGCTTATAAAACACTAGTGTAATAGGATGAAATGGAATGAAATAGCGCAGAATGATAAGATAAGTTACATGAGTTAACAGTTCAATGTATGTAAATAGTGCAATGATAAATATACAGTATCTGCATATGTACAGTACAGTGTGCAAATGAATAGCAGAGCAGTATTCTGTGTATTCTATGTGCAAATTAACAGATCACTTCAGTGTTAAAGGTAACAGAAGCATATTGCATTAGTCCTAGGAGGACAAATGAGAAGGGGTAAGGTGTGTGTAGAGGAAGGCAGTGGGGGGTCAGCGGGGGACAGAGTTCAGTAAGGAGACAGCTGTGGGGAAGAAGCTGTTCCTGAGTCTACTGGTCTTGGTCCGGAGGCTCCTGAAGTGTAGGAGGTCAAACGGTTTATGAGCAGGGTGAGAGGAGTCCTTGAGAATGCTGTGAGCACGTCGGAGATAGCGTTCCCTGTGGACACCCTCAATGGCTGGAAGTGGAGTCCTTGTGATGCGTTGTGAAGTTTTCACCACCCACTGCAGCGCCTTGCGGTCAGAGACAGAGCAGTTTCCATACCAGACTGTGATACAGCTGGTCAAGATGCTCTCGATGGCACAGCAGTAGAAGTTCACCAGGATGGCTGAAGACAGGTGGTTCTTCTTCAGTGTCCTCAGGAAGAAGAGGTGCTGGTGCGCTTACCGATGTACTAAGTGAAGTGTAACAAAGCACAGCAGTCTCAAAACACAGTACTGGCCAAATACAGCATTCACAATATAACTTCTTGTTCAAGGTATTTACAATGCAAATAGCAAGGTTAATCTTTACATTAGGGTATACATAAACCCTAAGGACATACTGTATCTCTATCACAGAGTTGGCCATTTATAGAATATCTTAACCTGTAATATACGCAGTAGCTTTTTTAAAGAACAAGCTGGATTTGTGAGTCTACTGGCAGATTTAGGAGTTTTTTTATTTTATTTTATGACTGAGGTCTGGAATTAAGGAATGCTTTTAACAGAATGGGGGAGTCAGTTCTGTCACTTTTATTAGGCGATGGCCCCCCTCTCAGCATGACCCATCTGACCTCTCATTTACTTTCTGACACGTTGTTTTACATGTGCATATCCATGGTGTTTGCATTTGTTTCTGTAGTAAGTGATCACACATATTCTATACAGCAAGCCAGTCCACACAGTTTCAGAATTAGCAAATATGCACTGGTTCTGCTGATGTTCCTGAGCTAGGCCCTGTAGCGTGTTCTTTCATGAAGAATAATCGGAATCGAATATCAATTTTCAAACATTTATTATCATAACTAAACAGACCATCGAATAAAGCAATTTACAGAGCTCTGGGTTCCATCTCTATCTGAAGCCCTGACCTCAACAGCAAAACCGTTCAACCTGACTACAGGAGGAGAAGGAACGCTGTCCTCCTCCATTCAGTTGTTTTTATACAATTTCAAATGTGCCCTTGTAAACTGGTCCGGTCCTCTCGTGCTGTTCTATTGGTCCATGTATCCATCCGTCCTCCTCCTGCATCCTTTCTGCTCCAATGGGAAAGGCAGGTTCCTAAAGATGGAGGAAAAACCTACTCTGACTAAATACCTACACTCACCCCTTTCTTTGTTACACTATTTGACACATGGCTTCCCGTTTGGCTAATTCAACTGTCTTGCCTGTGTGTGTCTGTATATTGCCCTGTCTTTTGAAGTTGTCTTCCTCTTGTTGGCTTTTAGATCTAATCTCTTGTTTATTACCCTTAGTGTCCCAGTGACCCCAAATTCCCTGGCCTCTTCAGCCAGGTAGTGATCATAAAACAACTGTGGACCCTCT
>NW_018127902.1:1620293-1630074 GCF_001952655.1 Monopterus albus
GCCAAGAATTCAGTGAACACATAGAATGATATACTCAACTATGTAAACATAATTGTAACATATAAGTAAGCAAACTTATGTGTGCTCTAAACTAAATCTTAACTATGATAGAATTACCATACGCAAAGTAAACACACAGGTTGACTAATCAACAAGCATAATGTTAATCTTCTACTAATTAAGTTCTTAATTCATCAGATGTTAGAATCAACCTTAAAATATGACTTTGTTAATAATTTTACCCAACAGCCCTTACAGAAAACTGATGCAATTACACACTGTCCAAACATTGACTAATGTGATTTACAGTATGTCAAACATCTGTCATCAAACATGTAAACTTTAAAGAGCTTTCAGAAATACCCCTATTTTAAAAATAATCTATTTTAGTTATAAAAGAATTTGAGTTTGGAAAAGACATTCATTCTAAACAGGGGACTTTAATTTAGTTTACATTAGTCTCGTATTCCAGGTAGTGCACCAGCACAGACGCACATGCATGAGCACACTCTACTCAGCCACACAGCTTAAGTCATTGCAAATGAGCAGTCATTTTTCAACCAATCCAACTATAATAACACCAACATGAACATCTGTGTCACCCTTATCTCTTCTTCAAAGGGACAGGGGAACAATAGATGAAAATGTCACAGTGGAATTTCTTCCTGTTTAATAAGTATGAAGATAATGAAAAAATGGTCAGACCTGCTACCTTACATAGATCAGTCCACCTCAGAAAGGGACTCTTTCCAAACAGGTTTATGGTAAGAAAATAAATATAACTGAACAAATGAAGGTCTACCCAAGCACATGATGTCCCAGTGGTTTCAGGGTGGTCTCTCTATCACCTTGCTGGTTTAAGGGAATTGTGGGATTTTGAAAAAACACTGCAGAAATCTTTTGAAGCTTTGAAGCACAATTTATGTCTCTGTGCATTCTCATACAGTACTAACCAGCATACAGTACCAATGTATTTTGTTCTAGGTAGAAATAGCAATTTTGATGTTTCTGTATGACCAGAGGATCTCCTCACTTTTAAGTGTTCCAAATATATCTTGTTTTATAACGCCCAGTGCAGCCTTGACACCTTGTCTAGCAATGGTGGAAAATAATTAAGCAGATTTACTCAAGTGCTGTATCTAAGTACAATTTGGATGTACCTGTATGTTACTTGATTATTTTCATTTTGTGCCACTGATCTTTATACTTCATTATATTTATGTGATAACTTTAGCTATTACTTTTCAAAATGCAGTTTAATCATGAGAGTTTATTGATCCCTGGTGAAAAATTCAGAAACTACTCTGCAGCACTTCAATTTATCAGCATATAATTAAAATTAGCTCCACCTTTACCAGTTGCAATATTAAATGTGATGCATTCAATAAAGCATCTATTTATAATCCAATAATAAGATATATATAGCAATGGCATTCTCAAATCTAGTTTGCCTTCAGTCTGAGAGCTGTCTCAGTACAAAACTACATGGTCCTTTCCAGGAAACTTTCAGGAATTTATTAGGATGTAAGAGACCTGTAAAATAAAACATTACATTTTTTTTTTACATTTCATTATTCTTTGGTTTCTGAATAGCTCACAATTTTCTGACTGACCAACACTGTCATTCCTAGAACCACGCTGCTAAGACTATCAGCTGTGTCTGTGAAATGTCCAGTCATGCAGTTAGGTTAATAATGCCAAGATGTCCCAGAGGAGCAGGTCATGCAGAGCTTCTAGGTGTCTTTGACACTATATTTTAGTGTAACGCTAATCTGACCTACATTTTCCTTCCTTATAGCTGTAATCGGCTTTAGGCAATCCTAATGCTCCACCACCACGGACAGTAGACTACTGACCAGCAAGGGGCAGCACCAAGACAGGTCTATTGAAGTTTATGCGTTCTTGGCACACCCACCCATCTCGTTGAGGAACCTACGTACTCCTTCCTCTGCTATCCAGGACGCGGCCTTAGTTTGAAGTTCTCATTAGTTTTGGCAACATTCCTAGTGTTACATCATTTTTGTCTGTTTTTTTTTCTTGACGTTTCACTGTTGACCAGTCACGTGAACGCCGCTCTCTCATCTCCGTTTCCACGAAGAGTTGTGTGCTCATTATTCTTGGTAAGTTTGTCACACAAGGTAAAATGAATCGGTCAATAAATGAATCACTTAACAGCAGGAGTGTATTAACACGAATTACTATTTAGCTAGCTAAGTCCTAGTAGCTTAACTAGCGGTAGCTCTGAGGAAATGACTTAATTTCCCTTTCTCACCTGTCTAGATTGGATTTAACGTTACAATTACAGTGTAGCGCTTTGTATGACATGCAGTGAATTGGTTAATGTGTTTTTCGCTGTGGTTTGTTGCAGTAACTTGGTATCGAATATTTAGCTTGTATTTATCAGTGAACAATGAACAAATAATTAAATAAGTAAAAACAAATATAGAGAGCGGGACCAGTTACTAGGACACTCCAGTAAAAAACATCTGGGAGCGTTGTGAAGGTAAAAATCGTGAAAGTAAAGCACCAGGACATTTGCAGCCTGGTGGCAGTACTTTGATAGGTACTTATACATGGGGGTAAGTTTAATAGATATATTTGTGTAATTGATGATCATGGTCTTATTTGTAGGCGACTGGCCAAGGGGAGATTTCGTGCGTTTAGACTAACTCTGTCGAGGAAGGACCCATTTTTTCTAATAACGTCAACCGTTTTCAACAAATGAAAGAAAATGTGTGGCCACTCGTACTATCTGCACCTTTTTTGTATATCAGTAAGTTTGTTCACGGTACTTTTTCCAGCAAAGAAAGCAGGCAGCTTGGTGGTGGTGGGGGGGGGACTACGTCCGTATTTGTAGCGTCCTGGAAAAGTGAATAGCCGAGATCGGAAAGTGGCCTTTGCCTTTACTACTTTTCCCTAGTGGCACCTGACGATTCTGAAGCAGTATGCCAGTCTCTCTCCACTGGCAGATACCGCTTGGAACTGGTACAGGGCAATTGGACAGTCACTGTAGCACTGTGGTTTTACGACAGTTACTGCCGTAAATCCTAAGTATATGTTAAATAAGTCTACCTGCTACATATTGTAGGTCAGGGGTTCTCACGTGGATTTCTGTTCAAGTCAAAGATCCAGAATAATTAGTGATAAGCAAACGACTTTTATTAAACTTGCTTATAACTTAAAAGCAATGTACACTCACCCAGCCACTTTATTAGGTACAACTGTATGTAATCCAATGCAACACTTAACATCTTTGTTTATGAAGCTCAAAATGTTTCAGTTTTTGGTGGAATTGTCATAAATGTATAAATTCAGTTATGTGTTTATTATTGATGTCATCGTTAAAGGTGGTGTTGTGCTGGACCACATTATATTTAGAGGTGTCTCTATATTTTTGTCCTCCCTGATTACATGAGAGGGTCAGAATATTAGGAACACCTCTGAATATAAGGTAGTCCAGTACAACACTACACGTGTACATTCAAGCTTAAGGTGGTCAGAGACAAAATACATTCAAGCCTAGTGGAAAAATGCCACAGCTATTCTGTCCGGGGCATCAGTAGTAGCTCTCTCTTGCTGTGTCATAGATCTCACAAACAACTTCTTTGTTGATTCTTAGGAAGATTTTAACAAAGTCTTGCTGTCCTCACATCTGTATTCTCAATCTCTGTGCAAATCAAATACAAGGGCCTTGTGCTGGACTGGGGCAAAATGAAGGCATATTTCTCTGTCCACTCATTTCTGAAAACTTGGTTTTCTTGGCCAACTTTTCTTTGCATATTTGGATAGTGGCATCCTCATCACATTAGTGACATATATTGTGCACTGATGCCAAAGTCTTGCTTTCTTGTGACCAAAGGACAGAACGTGAATGCCTGTTAGCTGACTCGGTCACCTGTTAGCTGACCCTTGAGCTGTGTCACTTGTTGAGGTTAAACATCATTTACTTGCCGGCTGTCAACGTTGCAGTGACAACGGTGTAACACATTGATAAGTATAAAGCATTTTCAAAGTAGGAAACATATACTTCATTATATTGTATTATTGCATTCCTTATACGAGGTGTGGGCTGGGTCCAGATTGACTTGCTGTCAGGTCCGGATCTGGACGTTGAGAAACCCTGTTGTAGGCTCTATTGCCATGCCACTGGTTATATAATGGCAGGTCCCGTTTGCAACAGGCATGACACTGCCTTTGTAATAGCACATTCTGTTTTGGGAAGGCACTGGATAAGCAGTGGCATGCCGAGGTGAAAGGGCACCTGCCACTGCTAATGGCAGGGGGGGGGGTGCTGCTTCACATACAGGTATGCGACTGCTTATGTAATGCAAGTGCCCACTGAGCTCACCATGTCACTGCTAATGTAATGGCAGGTACCGACTAAGATTGGCATGTTACTGTTTATCTATAGTGGCATCTGCCTTTTTGCATTGCCATACCACTTCTGATCTACCAGCATATACTTGCAGTCGCCATCCACGCACAATAAACTATTTCCACATTAACACACAAAAGCAGCTCAAGAGCCATGGTAAAAGAATAGGCAAAATTCTGCGGTCATTCACTATTCATCTGGCCTACACTTTCCTAAAATGGTCATGTTTTGCAATGGGGATAGGGTGGTATGCTGGGTCTGTTTTTGAGACTTATGACAGTTTGATCCAGACTAAAGCAGATGTAGGTGTAGACAAAGTGGGCAATGCCTTTTTACAGTAATAACCTGTGCGCTCACAGAATGTAGTCTGTTTCTTGCATAGATCACTTTTTGTACAGTGCTGTACTGTCAAGGCAATGATTACAATATATTTTTATTGCATTATTTAAATATACATGCAAAGAAGTCATAAATAGAAAACGAATAAGCACACAGCAATGCAGATGCCCTGTATGCCTGTAGACCATCTGAGAGACTTGACCGCACCAGTGCCATCAGTATAAGATGTTGGTCTGGAGCCGTGTCGTGTAATGCTGTAATGGACCAAAGCATACATTTTATGGTTGGCTGTGACTGTGCAGTAGCCCATTCTAGTTCAAATTAATGTCTTGATGATGTGACAAAATGCAGTACAGTTAAGACTAAGTGTAAAAAATGTTTGAGATGATGAAAAAGTCTCCACAGCGCACACTAGTTATCAATGGAATTGCATTTGTATATACTGTATAGAGAGATGAGTTAGGATTTAAAGCAACCAGCACAAGTTAAAGTCTCTTGCAGACAAAACAACTGTTGCTCTATGGCACAGCCTAACATTCATTTGTAGCCTTTGTTTTGTACACTCACCACCTTCCCATTTTTTCAGGAAACTATCTGTGATGGATCTGCGAACCCATCTCCAGACCACACTGAAGAACAAATATCAGGCACTGAATGAAGCGTATTCTGAAAATCCATTACTCCATGCAAGACTTTGCTATAAGGATGACTACTCATTTTCTAATTTGCATAAACATGACTTCTTGTATGTTGACAAATCCCACCTTCACACTTGGACTGTTTCTACAACTGTCCCGCTCACAGATATTTTATCATGTGAGTGCAAACATAGTAGCAGCAGAAAAACAGTCCTCACATTGGGAGTGAGTGGAGCTGGAAAAACCACAGTGGTGCAGAGGTGTGCACTCGAATGGGCTGAGGGGAAAGGATACCATGATATCTATCTGCTCCTTCCTCTTGCCGTCTGGGAGTTAAATTTCCAAATGTTTGAGTTGAGCCTGATTGAACTTCTGCTGATGTTTTACCCTGAGCTGAAGGAACTCAATGCTTCCAGCCTAAATAAAAGCAACGTGTGGTTTGTCCTTGATGGACTGGATGAGTTTGATCACTTAATAAACTTCAGTTGTCCAGCAGTAAGTGATGTTTCTGAGGCATCCAGAGTAACTGTTCTTGTGACCAACCTGATCAGGGGGAATTTACTTCCTAATTCTCATGTATGGATAACGACCCGGTATGCAGCGGCAACTCAAATCCCTCAGCACTACTTGCTAAAAGTGACTGAGGTCCAGGGGTTCAGTGATGAACAGAAGGAGCAGCACTTCAGGACAGTTATTGGTAATGATGAGCTGACCCACAGAGCCATTGACCATGTGAAAATGTCAAAGAGTCTGGACTTCCTTTGTCAGATACCTGTAATCTGCATCATTATGGCAAATGCTTTTAAGAATCTTCTAAAAGCAGATGATGGATTTAAAATCAGTCCCTTGAATCTAACCCAGATTTATACAAATGTGGTCAAAGCATCAAACTCAGCTGTTTTTGCCAAGCTAAAACGGCTGGCACTGCTTCGAATGGCAGAGAATAATCTCATGTCTGAGGGTGACCTTTTACAGAGTGACATAAGTATTGAGGAAGCGTCCTCTTTCTCTAAAGAGTGGCCGTTTGTGTTGAGAGAAGAGAAGGGGCTGTGTAACACCATAGTGTTTCGCTTTGGTCACTCAAGCATTCAGGAGTTCTTGGCTGCATCAGCTAAATTGGATGACATTGAAGAAAATCCTTTGCCTCTACGGTCTGGTTGTTGTCGGGAGCTGGTGGACAAGGCACTGCGGAATGCTACAGGAAAATTTGATGTCTTCTTACGCTTCATCTTTGGCCTCATAAAGGAGCGTGGTACTTTGGAGCCCAAAGATCGGCTGTTTACGTACACCAAGACGATGATCCTGGAGAGAAGCTCTGTGGGCCTATTCCACTGTCTGAGGGAGTACGACAGCCAGGCTTTACTGAATGAGGTCAATGATTTTCTGAAGTCTGGAGTCTCTCCATTTTGTCAAACCACACCACAACGCTGGAAGTTAATGGTCCAAATTACGAGAGCTCTTGAAGGGATGCAGGATAATTTTGAGATGCAAGTGTCCATGAGATCTGATGAAAGACTCCTCAGGCAGCTCCCAGCAATTCTGAAATCAAGGAAAGCCATGTAAGAGTGTTTTCAGTGGATTCAGGCTCATTTCTATACATACATTCCATAAATATTTGGACATTTACACTTATTTCATGTTGGTCTTTCATTTCCGCAAAATCAATTTGATAAGTCCTTAAAATGATCAGCTTTCGTAAATCACACACACACACACACACACACACACACTTGTTCATGTACATGCTGTAATGGTTTCATGTGAACGCAGCAAGATTTTGGATATACCAGCACCTGAAACTCCAGTACAACTGAAGTACTGAGACTTGGTGATTATCATCATCAAGTCTGTTTGCTTTGGTCATATTTGGGTTGTGGCAAACATCTGAGATTTGACCACCTCAAAACCCTTGGAAATGCAGTCAGTATTATTTAAAGTTATCTACCAATAGGAGTAACTGAGAAAATAATAAAATATACATTTGGCTGTAGTGAACCTTCTGTTTGACAGCACCCCTGCATTTCTGTCAGATAACACACCACATCTCAGAAAATTGTTGCAATCACAAATTCTTGTTTATTTCTTTTGTTTGCATTGGAACAACACAAAAAACAGAGGGAAAAAGCCAAATCTGATACCTTCCACATAGAATTCCAGAAATGGACTGGGCAGAATTAATAAACACCCTCAACTTAATATTTGGTAGCACACCCTTTGGACAAAATAACTGAAATCAGTCTCTTCCTGTATCAGTGAGTTTCTTATACATCTCTACTGGAGTTTTGGACCACTCTTCTTTTGCCAACTGCTCCAGGTCTCTCAGATCTGAAGGGTTCCTTTTCCCAGCTGCTGTTCTGAGACCTCTCCACAGATGCTCTATGGGTTTTAGATCTGGACTCGTTGATGGCCACTTCAGAACTCTCCAGCTCATTGTCTGAAACCATTTCTGGTGTTTTTTTAAATCTGCTTTGGGTTGTTGTCCTGCTGTAAGACCCATGACCTCTGATGGAGACCCAGCTTTCTGACGTCGGGCCCCAGAATTCACTGGTAGGCTTCAGATTTCATTATGAATACACACAGTCAAAACATCCAGCGAAGCAGCAAAGCAACCATAACACATCAGTGAACCTTCACCATGTTTGACTGTAGGGACCATGTTCTTTTCTTTGAAGGATGTCTGTGCAGATTCTCAGTCATCCAGGTCATAATAAGCTGAAAAAAAAAAACTTATAAAAATCAACTGGACTAGATTTCTAGGTCGAAGACGTTTCACCTCTCATCCAAGAGGCTTCTTCAGTTCTGACTGACTGGTGTTGAGTCGGAGATATTTATCCCCCTCAGTGGTGTTTCAGTCCTTTGAAGGCCAACAATGTCCCTTAAAGACTGAGTTGTTATAGCCCAGTATCGGTGAGAGTCGTTACCTGTCTCTGAATCCTCCCCTGTTGACTGACGCCTATTGTCCTGGTGGGCATGTTTGGGCAGACATCTCAAAACAGGATTGTAGATGGAAGACAAGTTGTGTCTTAGTCCACCACTCCTATTTAGTGAGGAGTGTTCCATTTTTACAAAAATAGCTTCCTTAACTCCTCTCTCAAACCAGCGATGTTCTCTGGAGAGGATCTAGACTTCACTGTCCTCAAAAGAATGTCCTTTGTCCTTCAGGTGGAGGTGGACTGCTGATTCTGGTCCACTGGAGTTGGCCCTCCTGTGTTGGGCCATGCGTTTGTGAAGCGGCTGCTTAGTTTCACCAATGTACAAGTCCTTAGGGTATCCACAAGCCCTAAGGGAGTTATGGATGTGTAATTTCTCCTTCTTGGCCCCTTCTGCAGTTGTGGGCACTTCCTCTGCCCTGTGATTTAAAGTTCTGATGACTCCCAGTTTGTGTTGAAGTGGATGGTGTGAGTCAAAAAGCAGGTACTGATCTGTGTGTGTAGGTTTTCTATATACTTCTACCTTCAGGCTTCTGTCGAGTCTCAAGTGGACTGCACAATCCAAAAAGGCCAGACAGTCATCTCTGGCATCCTCCCGAGTGAATTTGATGTTGTCATCCACAGAATTGATATGTTTGGTGAAAGCCTCTACCTCCTGGGTCCTGATTAGGCTTTCACCAAACATATCAACTCTGTGGATGACAACATCAAGTTCACTCGGGAGGATGCCAGAGATGACTGTCTGGCCTTTTTGGATTGTGCAGTCCACTTGAGACTCGACAGAAGCCTGAAGGTAGACGTATATCAGAAAACTACACACACTACCCTCATTTTGAAAAGGTCCAGTTCAGTTTTTGGAGTTCTGTGTGGACTGTATCAGATTTGGCTTTTTTGTGTTGTTTCAATGCAAAGGAAAAAAATACACTGTAGAATACCAGAGAATTTGATTGCAAGAGCTTTCTGGAAGAAGTGTTGTGTTATCTGATAGAAATGCAGGGGTGTCAATATGTTTGGCACCTCTCCTATTTTTTGGCTACAAATTGCATTGTTGTTCAAACTGAGTCTTGTTCCTAGAAATGCTGGAAAGGTAGAGGCCTTGTACACGTCTGTGCCCAAGGGCCTATTGTCTTGTAGTTTGCCCATGTACACAGCCATTACTTAGTAGTGGCATTTGTTGACCAGTGAAAGTAATATTGCCAGTTGTATGTACCTTAATAATGTTGATGTCATTAACTCCTATGTCTGTGCAGGCTGCGATTCTCTAACCTGACAGACAAGTGTTGTCCAGCTTTGGCAGCAGTCCTAAGCACCAAAGAATCTTACCTGAGAAAACTGGACCTGGGATACAACAGCATCAGTGATAATGGAGTCAGGACACTCGTGGAGGGGTTGACTGATAAAAACTGCAGACTGAAAGCGCTCAGTTTGCAGGGCTGTGGAGTGACCTCACAAGCTTGTAGACACCTGGCCACAGTCCTGACGCAGGCCCGGAAACTGCG
>NW_018127902.1:1630123-1635634 GCF_001952655.1 Monopterus albus
AATGGCCTGAGATCTTCTAAATGCAAGTTAGAAACACTTAAGTAAGTCTTGTGAAATTAACCTACATGTTTGTGCCCTATTTTTAATATCAAATTCATATGGAAATGTGGAATGTTTGTCATTTTAATGGAGTAACATTTATTTCCACTAAAAATGCTAATCAAAAGAAAATGACACACATAAGACCATTTGTTTTGTACAGGTGAAATAATAAACACTCAAAGTTTGTATCAAAGGAATGAGAAGCGAGTTTTGAGATTTAACCACAAAAACTGCAAAGCAACTGATTAATCTTTTTTGAGAATTCTTGTTCTTTTTATTTGGCCGTTGCTAACACGGCATTTCGTTGTCACCGTAGATTGTCACAGTGCAACATTGAGCAGATGGGCTGCTATTATCTGGCCTCAGCTCTGCAGAACAACTCCAGCCACCTGACTGAGTTGGATCTGAGCATTAATATGGTTGGAGACAAGGGAGCCAATGAGATCTTTGAAAAGTTTGATATATCACAGCTAAGGAGGCTGGAGTGAGTATGGCTTAATATAAATGCATTAAGCTCTGCACGTCTTCATAAACGAATAGCTATCATTAATCATGTGACATTTGGAATCTCTTCATATCTCTTTGGTAGGGTGTACCACTGTGGCCTCACTGTTCTAAGCTGTAGAAATATTGGGGAGGCTCTGAAATCTGAAGACAGCTCCCTGGCAGAACTCAATTTGAGCAACAACAGCTTGAAAGATGCAGGGTTTGCAGTCATCTGCGAAGGCATGTATGCATGGTGTAGTCTGAAAAAACTCAAGTAAGGATACTCCCTCTCTTTGATTACTTACTGACTGAAACAAAGAGAAATAAAAGTACTGGGAAAGGACTTTTATTTTGCACTGTCAACTTTGGCTCTTTTGGGCCCCACTTTAGTCATAATTTTTAATAATTTAGGATCCAAAGTAATTAACAATACTATGCATTTATATACAGATGATATGGCTATTTATACAGTGGCTCCCTCCACTGATCAGGCTTTTCAGCATTTACAGTCTTGACTTTAACATTGTTCATCTTATCTTATCTTCTTGATCTTGATCTGATGTGAAATTTCTATAAAAAAAGTTTTACTACATAACAATGTCAAATTGGTCATTTAAATTTAGATATAGCTACATTCATTGACAAAGTCTGTTCCTTTTCAATATCTTGGTTTTTGGTTTTTGGCAAGCTGAGTTTTTTAAAATGCATCTTCAGAAATTAACTGCTTCATTAAAACCTAGACTTTCATTTCTGTATAGAAGTAGACTGTTTTATTGAGTATCATAAGAGGCAGTTGGGACAAATGAAGATTTTTTATCTGTAATAGACTAAGGCGATATAATATACAGTGGGTACAGAAAGTATTCAGACCCCCTAAAATTTTTCCCTCTTTGTTATATTGCAGCCATATGCTAAAATCATTTAAGTTCATTTTTTTCCTCATTAATGTACACACAGCACCCCATATTGACAGAAAAACACAGAATGTTTGACATTTTCGCAGATTTATTAAAAAAGAAAAACTGAAATATCACATGGTCATAAGTATTCAGACCCTTTGCTGTGATACTCATATATTTAACTTAGGTTCTGTCCATTTTGTCTGATCATCCCTGAGATGGTTCTACACCTTCATTTGAGTCCAGCTGTGTTTGATTATACTGATTGGACGTGATTAGGAAAGCCACACACCTGTCTATATAAGATCCTACAGCTCACAGTGCATGTCAGAGCAAATGAGAATCATGAGGTCAAAGGAACTGCCTGAAGAGCTCAGAGACAGAATTGTGGCAAGGCACAGATCTGGCCAAGGTTACAAAAAAATACTATATTTGTGCAGCTGGCCGTGCTCAAGCCGGGTTTGAACCCAGACTGCATTTCACCGTGCAGTGTGTGGACAGACATCTGTCATTCTCTGCTACATGCTAGCAAACACAGCATGTCTGTGCACTAAAGCACATGCACTCACCCACACATTTGTAGTACCAGCATGAGGGCTTCCTTTGACTCAACTTTTTTAGCAAACTCCATGCGGGCTTTCATGTGTCTTGCACTGAAGAGAGGCTTCTGTCGGGCCACTCTGCCCTAAAGCCCTGACTGGTGGAGGGCTGGCGTGATGGTTGACTTTCTACAACTTTCTCCCATCTCCCGACTGCATCTCTTGAGCTCAGCCACAGTCATCTTTGGGTTCTTCTGTACCTCTTTCACCAAGGCTCTTCTCCCCCGATAGCTCAGTTTGGCCGGACGGCCAGCTCTAGGAAGGGTTCTGGTCGTCCCAAACGTCTTCCATTTAAGGATTATGGAGGCCACTGTGCTCTTAGGAACCTTAAGTGCAGCAGAAATTTTTTTTTGTAACCTTGGCCAGATCTGTGCCTTGCCACAATTCTGTCTGTGAGCTCTTCAGGCAGTTCCTTTGACCTCATGATTCTCATTTGCTCTGACATGCAGTGTGAGCTGTAGGGTCTTATATAGACAGGTGTGTGGCTTTCCTAATCACGTCCAATCAGTATAATCAAACACAGCTGGACTCAAATGAAGGTGTAGAACCATCTCAGGGATGATCAGAAGAAATGGACAGCACCTAAGTTAAATATATGAGTCAATGTAAACTGCTTTTATATAGTATTTTACAATTTAAATGTGAGTGTAATAGATTATTTGGTATATATTTTATTATTTTTAATGTTTCCTGATTTGTGATATAGATATGTAATATATTTTTTGATTCATGTGTACATATGCCTGTTACTGTTTCAGAGGTGTTAATTGTATGTCAGGGCACCGTTGAGAATAAGAGCTTGTTCTCAGCTGGGCTTTTCCCTGAGTAAATAAAGGTGGTGATGATTCTGCTAAAATATATACTGATCTCTTCATATGCCAAACCATAGATAAATGGCATTTTATTTTATTTCCCATCAGCGTTTCAAGATGTGGAATCACTCGTTTGGGCTGCGGTTATTTGGCAAGGGTCCTGTGTTCAATTTCGCAGCTCTGCAATGGATGGATGGAAAAACGAGACTGGCAAGCAGTGGAGCTGCAAGACCTTGACCTCAGCCTGAACTGCCTCGAAGACATGGGAGTCAAAGAAATTTCGGATGGACTGAAGAATCCCCTCAGCCATCTGAAAACTCTCAAGTGAGTCGTTTCCAAAACTGAGTTCTTCATAACAATAGCTTTTGTTGGGAGAACAGTTTGCTACAGTCATTTTTGCTTAATTTCAGCCTGAGCCACTGTAGTCTGACGGATGACTGCTGTGCCCAGCTTGCATCAGGAATTTCATCCAAGCAGGGCATTATCGGTGAGCTGGACCTCTCTGGCAATGACCTTCAAGATAAGGGAGTAAGGAAACTCTGCGTGGGACTCAGAAACCCTCACTGTAAACTTAAGTTGTTGTCGTAAGTTATTTATTTGTCTTTGTACCGCTACTCAAAGAAATAACTCCCCAAGATAAAATCACCTTATTGTTTGTTGTCAGATAGCTCATAGAAGTATTGTCAGTATTACACCAAGGACCCATATTGGACAAAACACTGGGTCCAAATGCTGGAATTCTTATTTTTACATGAACAAAATCAGTATGAACTAATCTGAGAGAAACCTAGGAACAGTCAGACCTGACCCAAATAGACCAGAGGATAATCAGTTCCTCATTTCAGCAGTGATGTGTCTACTGTATGTCTACTGTACTTCCTCTTTCCCGTGATTCTTGCATTTTTCACTCTTTTAGATGTAAAATCACTTCTCCCCATTCTTTTAATACAATTATTTCACAATTTATTCTTACACATGTACTAATGATTATTTCAACAAACACACATAAATCATCTTATGATTATCTTTACTTATTAAAAGCTTAACTTTTCTAAGCATTCTGCCATAGCATTTTAATAATAATTCCTTTGTCTTCTCCAACCGTCCCTGGAACTTCCTCTTTCTCCTCTGCCTTCTCTGTATCTTGGTGCTCTTTGAGGCCCGTTTTTACAGCCTTGCTGACACCCCCTCCACGGGCTGCGGAGAGCGCCGAGGCCTACTGCTTGCCTCTCCTCTCTGTTCCTCTGTTTCTTGGTTCTCTCTTGGACCCGTATTTACAGCTACGCTGACAAATGAAACATTGTTGGTGACATGATACAGGCTCATGTTGCACATAATAGACGCTGGGCAGTGTACTTTATTACAAGCTAGCTGAGATGGGTTTGTTCGCCTGATAGTGACAAAGCCTGACCAAAGTTGTTGGCCGCAGATGAATTTATTTATTTGAGGAACTGAGGTAAATGACTTTTTGCTTTTGGAAAAAAAAAACAAACAACAACTAGAAATCTGAGACAGGGGATGACATCGACAGGGTTGCAGCCTATGTTGAAGTATTTCATAACATTACCATATATGTACACTCTGCTGTGGTGGCGGTGTTTTTGCAGATCTCTACAGGACAGAACAGTAGCTATTAACAGTTAGTAATTCTAACGAGGTTATTTTTAGTTCTCGTCAAATGAGTAGAAGCCAGTCTGATCTGCACTCTTGTCTGGTCTCTTGCTCCTTTTTCTCTTCTTGACTTGCTGGGATCTGCTGATTTTGCGTGTTGACCACGTTTTTAGATGCTTTGACTGTACAGATCATAACATATGTCTATGGGACAGATGTCTTCTGATTGTATGCCATACTGTGTACTGCTGCATGTGTGCTTTAGTCCATGTCCTGTTGCATAGCTTGCTCACAATTGCAGTAGGCAATTGTAGTAAGTGTGTATGTCCGAACTTGAAGTGCAAACTCCTGAGGACGGGAGGGCATAATGCTCTTAATGTGCAACTGGAAGACCGACGTCCTTGCTGATTCTGCTCTGAACGAGATGTAGCCAAGGAGAGTTAGCTTGGTCTACTAGCAGGGCCTAAGAGTTCTGAAAACATCACAGCAAATTTCCAAATTGGCATTACTTGGATAGACTGACTACATATTCACAGTTTAAGTGATTACTTTCTCACCTGAAGAAATATCAAACTCAGTAAAGGCCTAGTGATTTGTCTCCACGTGTGAATGCCCCATAAGAATACTGAGCTAACGGAAGGGTCTGGTGCTGTAAACATTACGTGGTTCTTGCGAGGGGTCTTTCATGCAACTGAGTCGGGGCTAATTTCACCCCTTATAACTGGAAAATCCAGGTTTAGCTGCACAGAATAAATCTCCATGGTAACTTGACTGGGTTTAATTTAACCTGCTTTCATGCAACCGAGCCAGGGCTGTTGAGGGAGATCCTATGTATTTGCTTTGTTTGTCACCAGGCTGCGGACATGTGGTCTGAGCTCGAGGAGCATTCAGTTCCTGATCTCTGCTCTGAAGTCAAACCCTGAACATCTGGCAGAGCTGCATCTGATGGGCAACAGTCTGGAAGACTCCAAAATCCAAGAGCTCATGGAGCTAACAAAGAGCCAGAAATACTCATTATGTACAATAGAGTGAGTGTACAGGCTAATTATTCAAAAACAACAG
>NW_018127902.1:1635673-1640250 GCF_001952655.1 Monopterus albus
TCCTTCAACATGTTTAAGCAATAAAATAGGCTAATATATATGCATTTGTTGACCAGTCTAAAATAACTAACCTGTCAGTTCTGAGTGCAAATGAAACACTGCTTGCTTTCAGACATTATCGAACAAACCTTCATGTGCCCTGCTTTTGTCCTTATCTTTCAGTGTCTCGGCAGATTGAGGAGGCGGACGGAAAGCAAACACAAGGACACCAAGTGCTCAAAATGGCCACATACTCGCACACCAACCCAGTGGTGGGAAGGTCCTTGTATTTTAGTGCATATTGTAGCAACAGTACCAGGTGTTCACTCTACTTTTCCCTCATTCATTTGGCTTTACCTACTGTCTCAAGTTTATTTTCAGAAAATATGTGGCTGTACCCAGTGGGTATTTTAAACCAACTGAATGTTCTTTAAATTACTATTTGACGTATTTTTAATCAGATCTCTTGCTTCTAATGTAAAAAAGTGTTTTCTTTGCCTACTGTTGAATGTTTACAGCTCAAAAAGGCAAGAGACAAATGACCAATAGTTGAAGAAGGGATTTATTCATATAAAAATATGTGCCTATCTCTAAAATGTTCTCGTTATATAGCATAGGTTCCTGTTGGATGCAATGCAGAAATATGTGTAATATCTCTGCATCCATAAAATAAACCACTTTTTCTTAAATGCGGTGAAGTGCTGGTTCATGGTTGTGCCATAACAGCTCTCCATCTAGTGGCCTTGCGTCGTACTTGCAGCGCACGGCGCGTTTGACGGCAGTACACAGCGGTACTTCGCCTGCGTCTGTCAGTGCTGTGCAGCGGACAGCATCTCCAGTGTCATCGCAGTGAGCCGGTGAACGCAGCTTCGAACCAGAGGTAGGATATACGTTGCTTTCCAGTGCAATACGTTAACAAATGGCATGTTTTTTGTCAACATCCTTTAATAGACATGTGAGGAGATTGGGATTTCACGACCGGCTGTAATACCTGTTATGTATGTGCATTATACTGTGACTCGAAACTGATTGTTGAATACTGTGTGGCTTTGATGTCATGGTAATTTAATCTAAGAGATCCATGCCAAAAGTGGAGATGGGTGTGGATTGGTACCATAGCGCAGTAGGCCTGTATGGCGCAGTTTCAGCTGAGAATTGTACCACTTGACAGTCATGTCTTCTGTATCCATAGTCGTCATCCTGCTGCTTTAGAAAAATAAACAGTGCTGCGTAACTATCTGCAAAAGTGATGCGGAGACATGCAGGTATTTTTAAAACGCCCTCTGCAGTGCGATGGTCACTGCATTCTGTCCATTGCGGCATTGTCTTATAACATTCTTACAACACAACTCATTGTTTTAGGACCTTCTAATGAGCTAAAGGTATATTGAGTTGGATGGCAACAGTAGTTTTATTTTGTGCTGTCGGGACAAAGCCGTGTATGAGCCGCATTCATCATACTATTTAATTAGTAGGTGTTTTGTCCGCTGGGCTGTGATGTTAATGTGAAGCATGCCTGCCTATAAAAACCTATATCTCGTGTTGTGAACAGGGCAGTAACTGTTAGACAGTCTGTAACTACCCCCACCGCCCCCCACACGCTCCAACAACAAGGCGTGTGACGATGCTGTTAGATACGGTACTGACTGACCAGTGCGCGCGGGGGTGACGTAGTAACTCGGTCTAGTGTCGTGATCCTTATCGATTAGCCAACGAGCTAACTATCGGCAGGGGCTTAGGCGATAAGCGGACAGGTACATGGATGTGTGCACTGTATTTCTAGGGGGAAGATAGACCAAGGGCGTTATATTATTTAGCGGTATGGGCCTGTTTTCATGTAATTTTGAATATAGCGTTATATTTAGGACAATGTTTAATGAAAACCTTTATCAGAAGAGACTCGCGAATGATTGCGTCAGTTTTGCTTAAGATAATGTTATTCTTTCATGATAAAATTGTAATTCACCAAATAGTCAACGCTATGTAGCCATAAAGCCAACTTTATCTAAATAAGGTTAACATTAGATACAGAGTTTTCCCACCGTTTTGAGCCTTCTATGCTGAGGTTCTTGGTGGCACGAAGTGACAAATATTTCCATTAGCTAATGTTAGTTGGTTAGAAATATGACTGAGGCACTGGTCTGCCTACTGGTTATTAACCTTAACTTACAACCTAAGAGACTTAAGCTAACCAGGTTTGCTAGATATGACAAGGTGCTGCATAGATCTGTCACTATAACTGATGTCAGTGCAGTCCAAGGGCGTAGGTTTGGGCTCAACACTGGTCATTTACTGTATGTTGTGGATTCTTGTTTGCTGGAATCTCTCAGGGTCTTCCAGGGTGAGCTACTATGGGGAAGGAGAAACTCCACATAAACATTGTGGTAATAGGACATGTCGACTCAGGCAAGTCCACCACCACTGGCCACCTCATCTACAAATGTGGGGGCATTGACAAGAGAACAATTGAGAAGTTTGAGAAGGAAGCTGCAGAGGTATGAATCATTCTCACTTTTCTTCACAGCTTAAAATATGATCTTTTTGATACTTGTGTACTGTGTAACTGTATTTTGCTGCATGTGTTTTAGTGTAATATTATGCTGTTCTGTAATAACTGGGTGTGTTTAACATGTCTATTTTTGTGTTCTGCTTATTCTGTTTATGTCCTAGTATTGTACTATTATGTGGTTATACAATACATTTGTAATCATTTAGGACAAAAATTAAACTGGCATCACTGCTAAAACACTGGGGAAAAGTGGGCTATAAATTGCCCCCCAAAAGGTTGGTGGGGGTTAAAGATCAGTGTGGGATCATGTGCTTTGAGATTGTCAAAATTAGATTTACACATGTTAAACAATATACTTACTAGTTAAACAGTCTGCACATAAAACTGTTTAAAAACATAAGTTTTTGGTCCTTGCTCAAAAACGTATGCTACTTCTACCCCTATCAGACACGAAGTGAAGTCCTGACATTGTCAGGACTTTGTACAGGTAGGCTCTGTGGGTGCAAAATGTTCAGTCAGGGTCCAAAATTAACACCCACCATGCACCAAATGTGGGTAGATGTTCCATTTGGTGGCAGCATCATGTTGTGGGGGTGCTTTGCTGCTGCAGGGACTGGGGCACTTCACAAAATAGATGGCATCATGAGGAAGGAAGATGATGTGGATATAGTGAAGCAACATCTCAAGACATCAGCCAGGAGCTGATGTTGTGTGGGCTGCTGTAACAAGCAATCTATTTATATAAAGTAAAAGTTACACACCTTATCTTACTTTCCTCTCCATGTTGTCTAGATGGGAAAGGGTTCCTTCAAATATGCCTGGGTTCTGGACAAGCTGAAGGCAGAGCGTGAACGCGGCATCACTATTGATATCTCTCTGTGGAAATTTGAGACCAGCAAATACTACGTCACCATCATTGATGCTCCAGGACACAGAGACTTCATCAAGAACATGATCACTGGAACTTCTCAGGTAGAGGGAAAAAGGGTATGATTTAAAAAAATGTTTGATGGAGAGAAAAAGTGAAGAAAAAACCTCATACCTCATTCTCCCCACTCCTTTTAGGCCGACTGTGCTGTGCTGATTGTGGCTGCAGGTGTGGGTGAGTTTGAAGCAGGCATCTCAAAGAATGGGCAGACTCGTGAACACGCCCTGCTCGCCTATACCCTAGGAGTGAAGCAGCTCATTGTGAGCATCAATAAGATGGATTCCACTGAGCCCAACTACAGCCAGAAACGCTATGAGGAGATTGTGAAAGAAGTCAGCAATTACATCAAAAAGATTGGCTACAACCCTGACACTGTGGCCTTTGTGCCCATCTCTGGTTGGAATGGAGACAACATGCTAGAACCCAGCCCTAATGTGAGTCTGCCGTGTTCACCTCCTGAATATTAATACATTAATTATGGCTAAAATACTTCATATTGGTCTAATAACAAATGTGCATGTAGTGCAGTGCAGCGCTACCAGAGCTCGATTAACCTCATCCAAAGACAGAATATGAATAGCTTATATTATGGCCTAGTTTTAGCTGATTCTGTGCACAAAGTGTAATATTTTGTCTGTGCCATGTTATGTTGTCTTTATACTCATGCAAGTACACTGAACTAGCTTCAGACTATGGATCTGCGAGACAGCTGGCCACATTTTTGGCATTACACAAATCCATCCGACCATTGGAGATAAATATCGTTGGTCATTCAGGTGATTAATCCAGAGTTGACGGTACAGAAGAATATCCAGTCAGCTGTTTGACTATCTTGGCGATGCTGTCACACACCAATCGCACAAACACTTAGGTGCTGCGCCTAAGCTTTTCTTTGGCAGGGAAAACCCTGTGTACAGATACATATGGAATAAGTATAGCATAGTCCACATACTGTATGTTTCACATTATATATTTTGATGGTTACCTGTTTAGAAATAATATTTTTTTCATAATGAGCTATGACTTTATTATGTCTGCCTCTGTTTTAGTTCTCTAGTCTAATTTGTTTAAAATTCATTCATTCATTCATTTTCTACCGCTTAATCCCTGAGTGGGGTCACGGGGGGCCGGAGCCAATAGCGGCCGGCAATCGGGCGAAGG
>NW_018127902.1:1640326-1656352 GCF_001952655.1 Monopterus albus
CACATGCACTCCTATGGGCAATTTAGAGACACCAATCAACCTAAGCTGCATGTCTTTGGACTGTGGGAGGAAGCCGGAGTACCCGGAGAGAACCCACGCAAGCATGGGGAGAACATGCAAACTCCACACAGAAAGGTCCCAGGTGGGGCCCGAACCGGGAACCTTCGCGCTGTGAGGCAACGGCGCTAACCACTGTGTTTAAAATAAATCTAACTAATAGATGTACATAAACTTAATCTGCAGAGGTAAAGTTTTGAGCGTTTCTCCCCCCACAGATGAACTGGTTCAAGGGCTGGAAGATCAACCGTAAAGATGGAAATGTTTCAGGCACCACACTACTTGAGGCTCTGGATGCCATCCAGCCTCCCACACGCCCCACTGACAAACCCCTCCGCCTGCCTCTGCAGGACGTCTACAAGATTGGAGGTGAGGGTAGTGTTGCTGTGGGGTGTCTGTAAAGGTGATAGTTATGTGATTTGTGACTGGTAGAACTAAGTTGAGAAATGTTAATGTTCCATTTGTCAAGTTCTTCTGAAGTGTTAGTGATACCAAATATTGCTTAGAATTTTGGGAATGAGAGCATCTGGTGACAAAGAAGAGCAGAGCTGAATGACATCTTTAAAGAACTCCCACTGGATTCTTATGTCCTAAAGTGAATATCTGTCCCTTTTTTGTCTAGTACAATTGTTCATGCATGTTTCTGAAAGAACAAGTCTATTTGTGCAGTTGTTTTATAGACAGTTATCAGTATAGTTTTTGTAATGCTGACACATTCCCATTCTGCCAGGTATTGGTACCGTGCCAGTGGGCCGAGTAGAGACAGGAATCCTAAAACCTGGCATGGTGGTGACCTTTGCTCCTGTCAACGTAACCACTGAGGTCAAGTCAGTGGAGATGCACCACGAGGCCCTGACTGAGGCGCTACCTGGTGACAATGTGGGCTTCAATGTTAAGAACGTGTCTGTAAAGGACATTCGCCGTGGCAACGTGGCTGGAGACAGCAGGAAGGACCCACCACAGGAGGCAGCCAGCTTCACCTCTCAGGTCTGCTTACAGGAGTTAGCTTTGAAAGGGATTCTTACATTTCACATCATTGCAAAAAATTCACATGGTCATGAGCCTGTGCTTCTGCATGTCTTATGTGTCTCTGTTGTTCACCAGGTGATTATCCTGAACCATCCTGGTCAGATCAGTGCTGGCTATGCCCCAGTGCTGGACTGCCACACTGCACACATTGCATGCAAGTTCGCTGAGCTCAAGGAAAAGATCGACCGCCGCTCTGGTAAGAAGCTTGAGGACAACCCCAAGTTCCTAAAGTCTGGAGATGCTGCCATTGTGGACATGGTCCCTGGCAAGCCTATGTGTGTGGAGAGCTTCTCTGAGTACCCACCACTGGGTAAGTTTCCTGTGTCCAGCAGTATTTCTGTTTGTGGGTCAAGCTGCAGTATCATTTCTTATTGTTTTACTCCAGCTGATTCAGAATTTAAATCAAACTTTAAACTTCATCTTAACCTTGATATTCAAACTAGTATTTTAATCAATATTTGTGATAACAAATGTTTTTTCACGATCCAGGGAGGTTTGCCGTCCGTGACATGCGTCAGACGGTGGCGGTGGGAGTAATTAAGGGCGTGGAAAAGAAAGCCCCCACCAGTGGTAAGATCACCAAGTCTGCACAGAAGGCACAGAAGGCCAAATGAATGTTGTGCTGGGCTGTTGCCCCAAACGTTTACCATGGCCGAAGACACACTAGCACCCCACCCCTTCTGCACACCATAGTCAGGTTCTGGTCTATTATCACAATGCATCGCAAAAGCAGACGAAGGAAAAAAAATGAAGTACAACACTGTTAGTGAATAACATGTTAACACACTGTTATATGTAGCTTTTATTGTCACTCAATTTGTGGCAGAACAACAACGTATTTGCATTACAGCTCTCTGGTTGTGTGTTGTTGTAGTTAGGATTAAGCTGTTCATCGAATTAGCTAATAAATTTAGCTGCTTAGCACCAGTAATGAGGCAGAGATGTTCTTTTGCGAGGTGTTTGTCAAAGTAACGCTCTGTGCTCTAGCTTTAAGAGAGGTGTGCTTACTAGCCATAGGTAGATTGGCTGCTTGCATGTTCCTCTTTGCACCTTAGAGAAACTAGTTTCAGAAACGGTGTCTTCATGCATAGCACTTTGCTTGAATTAAGCTCCCTAGCAGTAGCTCTGTTAAATGTTAGTTACTGTTTAGTTCATGCACCTTAATCACTGTTAATTGTGATCATATGTTCATAAAAGTAAAGAGATATAAAGTTTGTGTTTGTTCCTGGTACGTATCATTGCTGAGTCTGCTATACCTCAGTACTGAATGACCATGAGAAAGCAACAAAAGAAACTCTTCATAGAAGTTTTTTTATTGGTGAAGGAGAATAAAAGTTCACTTGCATTTTCATTACATTACAGGCTTCATAAATTTGAGATTAGTACTAGCATGTAAATATGTGCACATAATTTAAATAAATTAAAAGAAATTAGTCAGAATGTTAAGATGTCAAAAGATCGTTTTATGCCCAGTAGCAAAATGATCTCAGAATAAAAAACTGTAAAATTCCTCAATTCAGAACATTTACAGGGAGAGAACATGAAGACAGTACAGCCATCTCTGTTCAGAGGAACCTGCTGTAATGCACCTTTCAGGATTGTTGATATGGAGATGAATATGTACCACAAAAGCAAGGCACCTATTTTTTTCTCACTTGCAAAAAGTCCGAACCATAAAGAGATTTGTCTTGATGATATGGCATTCATTCATTCATTCTCAGTTGTTAATAGGTTTGGATATGACGACCTCTTCATGCAAAGCATATTCAAATATTTGAAAGTAAAATCCACTTCTTAAAAGCAAACTGACCCCAAGCCTCCTTCACATGTTCTGGTCTATGATATGGGTCTTCACACTTCATTGAGGTACTGATGTCTAGGGGTGATTATTCACCAGTGAGGCTTTGGATTCTTTATGAGTAGTATAGTTGCATCTTGTGGTCCTGTTATTGTTTTCCTACAACTTGAAGAGAACCACTTAACCTCGTCTGATGCACCTGATCTTTAACATGCAACAATTGTTCGTTACTCATCTGGATGTTGCTGCCTATCAGTTCCCGCAATAGGTTTTTCTGCTCATGTTAATAATAAAATAAGCAATACATTCTGCAGTTGAGCCCACTTCAAGGAAGCAAAAATAATCCCACATGACACTGTGGAAAAAGCAAACATTGACCATGGTTTAAATAGGATCATCTTTTCATAAAAAGAAGGTGGCAAACAGCCAAATGCAGTACAATGATAGATTTCTGAACATTTCTTTCAGTGTATCTGATGCCAAACTAAAAGTGCTTTGCTAAGACAATCCTGACACAATAACAAACTGTTGTTTAAACCAGGAAATGATGACATTCAAGATGTTTTTATTCCATGGCTTTCAGCTGGAAAACCAACTGATCAATGCATAACTAATCTGAAACGTAAGAAACAACTTGTTCCTCTCCTCTGGACTGTCCCTTAGATCCACAGCATAATGGACATGTAACATCACAGCAGGCTGTGCGTAATAGGCATTCCTATCTGTACAGGTGCACGTACAGGTGCGAACATGCAAGTATGTACTTTGACCATGGTGCGCCTTGTAGTAAAGCTGGCTGTTGGCAGAAGAGACATCGTTAAGCATCCATACTTGGCAGTTACAGCAGTCCTGACATTTCTGTCCTGCCGTACTCCTCCTAACAGTTGGTGGTTGTTATAAGATACCCATCAACTTAAAGTTTAAATGACCAGTCCTGTGGTTTTGCATGTTTTAACTTATTTACTATAAATGGACATTAAGACATAGAGTTTCTGCAATTCGAATGCATTTCATTTAGGCAGTATGACCTGCAAATCTGTTGGCAGAAGTTTAATACTTTTTTGTTTCAAGCAATTCAAGTAATTTCTGTTACTGTGACGTCTTTGAGGTAATGCAGTGCAGACTTTTCTACACTGAAACTGCACAACTCCACAATGTCATTTACAGTGACAAAGATTACCTGACATTCACTCTGACCTCCACCACTCAAGCATCTTTCAAGAGTCTACTGTTTGATTTATTCTGTGGAAATCAATGAAAACCGATGGAGCTTAGAAAAATGTGAGACTGTACTGCCTACATTTGAAAATGGTCAGTAAAAATGGTACCTTTCACTGAAAACATGCAATTTTAATGTTGTGTCTCAGGGTCATATAACAACCGCCTTTCGTGGCCAAGTCAGTAATGTCTTGGGTTTTGATGGTCTGTGCTCCCATTTCACAAACCTATGTCTTTTGTCTCAGATTTCTCAGTCACACTTTAAAACTTGAAAAACTCATGCAATGGTATGCTGCATGTGATCAGCCTGTATGAAAATACTGTGATTCTTATCAAACAGATAAACATGTAAATAAACAAAAAAAAGGACCCATGTTAAATTCCCACCTGCCTGTTTCCTTCAAAAAAGGATAAAGCGTCTCAGAGGCGGGAGTTTTGTGCCTTCTGAACCTGTAGCTGCTTCTATTTTAGTCGTACATGTGGCATATTCAGCAGTTCAGTGCTGCCAATGCAGGGCGAGGATGCGTGACTACTGGCCAGGCTACGGTTCGAGCCCCGAGACCCTTCCCCTGCTCTGCCCTCTGTCCTCAGCAGCTCCAAAGAGTAGGACGGGACCTCAGCAGTCCCCTGTGACAGGAAGTCAAATCTCTGTGCTTCTATGTCTCTGTCACTGATACAGAGGTCCTCCTCAGCCCATCCTTCTCTAGCACTCCTACCCACACTACCACCTCCTACTCCTCCCCCAGGGTCTTGGTTACAGCTGTGGAAACCAGTAGGAGAGTCACTGCTAGTACTGGGACTTGGAGATGACAAGCTGTAGCTATGGTGGGGGTCCTGGACAGTCCCCGGAGCTACCTGCATCAGGTCCTGCACTGACATGGACTTGCCCAAGCCTCGGTCCATCGGGCTGGGACCAGAGCAACAACCAAGCTCAGGCGGCACCAGGGGCTCCAGCTCCAGGCTCATATGCCTCCTCCAGGAGCCCTCCTCTTTAGGGTTTAGCCTGCCATTGCTGTTGGTGCTACCCTTTAGCTGCTGCCCCAGACTGTCTAGCCCCATCCCAAGGTCAAGGTCCTTCCTGACACTGTTGTCCTCCATCTGTGTCCCTAGACCTCTACAGAAGTCTTCCATGTCTGGCGATACTTCTGTGGAGGTCTGTCGCACCAAGTTGCTTGAGCCAGTGCTTCGGTTGGGAGGGGGCGGTGGTGGAAGTCTCGCCAGAAGAGGAAACCCTCCATCTCCTACAACTCCACTGCTGATACTATTTGGGGTGAGGATGGGTGGAGAGCTCCCTACTGCCTCATCTGTGCCACTCTCAGGTGTGGTGGCCTGAGCTTGAATATGATGATAGTGGGGATGATGAGCATGATAATATTGGTGGTGGTGATGAGGCAGCACTGACGGGCTGAAAGAGGAGGATGCGAGGCCAGAGGGAGGTGTGGAGGAGGAGGCATTGAGATTGAGGTTGAGATGTAGTCCACCCTGGGAAAGGCTGGTAGAGCGTGTGAAGCCACCACCAGGTGGAGGCACTCCACTGCTGCTGACCTGGGTGGAGCAGGACAAGTCCTTGGTGAAGACAGAGGAGTGGTAGTCAGAGGTCTGTTCCAGCTCAAACAGGGGGAGAGAGGCGAGGGTTAGGGCTGAAGATGAGCCCTTACGCAAAACCTGTCGATAGATGTCGAGCAGGGAGTCAAGTTTTGACTCAATCGACTGGACCTGTGAGGAGATAAAGACAGAATGTGAGTGTAGGAAGAAACTCAGTGGGAAATAAGGTAGTTTAAAGCCACAACATGTAGTTACTTTAACATCTTTCAAATTACTCTGGTGGCATAACAGGTGTTGTTGTAGTGGAACTGATACTATTTAAATGCGAGGATAAAGGCACACATTTTCACATCTCTCCTGAAAGGCATTTATACTGCTGAGAAGACAAACACCTCTAAAGCGCATAAATTAACATGTTGAATCTAATTTGTTTACTGGCTTATTTGTCTTAATTATGGTGGTCAGTTACAAACTACTGCACTACAATATAGAGTGTCATGTGTACATTTATGTAATGGCAGTATTGGCAGTAATGGTTGCGTCACACGGGGAAATAGAAATGACCAATTATTTATTCCACCATACAGGAATAAAACCTAAAAGAAGAACACAGACCTGACGCTCCACCTTACAAACACGACCCAGCATGCTCATGTCCTCTAATATATCTCCATCAGACAGCAGCTTCTCTCGAATCTTTTTGTCTAGAGGGATCTGGCCCTTCCCGAGGATTTGATCCACTCTGGAACACACACACACACACAAACATACGAAAACACATACATGACCACATGCAAACACAATAAGACATTAATGACAGGAAGAAAAAGAGTAATTAAAATGTAAGTCCATGAGGCAGCCCACAAGAAAGGAGGAAGATCGAAACGGTAACAGAAAAAGCACCTTTTTTTTCCCCAACAAATGAGAGGTTATACTTCCTCACTGGATTTGACAGATACTGCATGCTGGATGAGACATTACCAGCCATTTGAGGATGACGTTATTAAATGTGTTTGCTGTGATTCAGTTAACAGGAGATTAACTTTTGTTTTCAAAGCACCTCACTCAAATTCAGTTTCTTTGTGTCACTCATCCCTTACATAAACACTAGTGCTGCTCAGTCCAGTGAGGTTCAGAAGAATGTGGTCAGTGGATGTACAGTACAGGGTTGAATTCAGCAGAGGGCAGGATAAGCCAAGGCAACGTCATGCAATACTGAGGCCATGAACATTGTGGAGAAATAAATGATAAAGCTTTGACAAGATTCTCCAACATCAAATCAGCATCTAAAAGTGTGTTTTACCTTTTGAGTGTCCGTTTTGCTACTTGGTTATGGTAGAAGAAGCTCTTTTACCATAATGAATATATATTTATACATATATTTATAAATACTCTTTTCCCCTTATTCTTCCTATTTTCATTGACATATTTCCTATTTGAATGCACACATTGTTTATTTTTTATTGTCTTGTTTAAATTTTTTATTCTTATTTTCATTGCTACTTTCTATTTCCTCTTGCCTACAAACACATTGAGAGTCTCTGCACCTGAGTAAAATTCCTTGTAAGTTCATACATACTTGGCCATTAAAGATGATTCTAACTGATATGGCCACAGCAAATATAATGTCACAAAAGATGTTTTAACTGAGCAGTTAGATTTTTTTTGTCACAACTATGCAAACTGCCATTGTAGCAGAAAATTGAAATGAATTTCCTAAAATTCAGCAAAAGAAAATATGAACTGATGTGCATTTCTATCCACTGCTATTATGTGAATATTAGGAGTTGGACACATCAAGATAGACAGTTGGTGGTTCCCCAGTCAGGTGCCACCATAAGACAACATGAAATATGGCAATATTTCAACTTTCTTTAAATATTCCAGTGTCTTTTTTAATGAGCAAATCAACAAAAAGGGATGGATGGAAACACACCTACTGTCCAATGTATTTTAATGTAGCCATCAAATAATTATTAGAGACAGCAACTGATAGAGTTGTGTCAGTGTTTATTCTTGACTTTAAAAAAGTGGCCATCTTAACTCAAAGGACGCCTTCCACTGGATCTCACAGTCTTGCTAAGTGGATGGAGATTGCTTACTTGTCATGGCGAAGGCAGACGTTACAATCTCTGCCACAGTATACATGTGTTAACTGGTATTGTCGCTCTGGTCATGCGAAGACCTGTGTGTGAAGTCATCATCATGACAACTGTGGATGAAGACGGTGAGCTGTGGTTGAAAGCAGTAGGCTACTGGAAAAAGCAAGTAGGTGGACCTTTCAGTCCTCTGTATAGTCTGGTCAGCTCCAACCGCATAATACACAGCATCAATTGCATGCAGCAGTTGCAGTTACCACTCTACAACAGCAGGGGTCAGTAGTACAACAGCAATTCACAGTCGTGCTCCACCTGAACTAAATGGCAAAACCAAAATGAATATACTGTAGTGTTTTGCTAGTATTAGTGGTTAGTGAATAACTTCGCAACTGGGACAGAAGAGTTTAGTGAAATAAGATTGGGATCATTTCAGTTTTACCTCAATCAATTCAAAGAAGCTTAAATGTTATCGTATAATTTCAGTTTTCATATTCTTGAGGACGAACCACCTCCTGAATTGACTGAGTTTAGTGAACTGAACCCATGTGACATATGAAGGATGTGGGGGCATATTCTGACCCCTGGGTGGAGTTCTTTCTGCCCTGGCTGTAATAGACAGGCAGGGAGGGAGTGGAAAAGGTCTTGGCTCTGTGGTTCAGGGGCTGTGGGCCTACAATCATGTCCAGCCTGTGAGGGAAGCAAACATATGCACACATATACATAGACATACATACAAAATGCAAAAGAACAAATGCACATACATAAGCACAATACACATACAGTATACCCATGCATGTATAAGACATGAGTGCAGGTGCACACACACATGCATAAACGCACGCACACACATACAAAGACAGATGAATGAGTTACAGTGTGGTTAAACGTTAAAGACTACAGTAATGAAAACTGTCAGCAGATGATGTGTTCATGCAGTATGTGTTGCCTGTCATTATTCCTACCTGGTCTGCAGGCTCTTGATGCGACACAACATGTCCAAGTGACCGGCAGAGTACTGTTCAATCACATCCTTCACATCATATGGACGCAGCGTCTCCTTAAACTTCTTCTTGGCTACATGGAACTTCATTATCCTGCACAAACAGCAGGGAAATTCACACATGGGCCCCAAGGGGGAGCTCTGATACAGTCACTACAAATGACCTGCAGTGACTCCATCAATCTGAGGTGTCACACAGACTGAAGCTAATGAAAACAAATCAAACCTTCCCTTCATTTTTCCTGTTTTTAAAGCTCAAAATATCATTGCATGCCAACTACCTGTCTCTTCACAACAATTCATACACAATAAATCACTTCACTGGACCTTATACCCATGGCTGGCGAGGTCGTGGCTGCTTATTTCAGCTCTGTGTGTGTCTGTGTGTGTGTGCGTGTGTGTGTGGGTGTCTGTGTATGTGCGTTGTCTCACTGAAAAACAAGCTCTCTGTTAGTTAGCCTCAAGGCTGAATTCAGGGGAGTGTGTGAGTCTGAGTCCTCAAGTGGAAAGAGGATGGAACTGACAAGGATGGACAGTAACAAAACAAGTGCAGGGCAGATAGTGTTAGTGTGCAACCATCATCTTTTACAGCCAATCAAGCTGTGGGCTGGTTTCAGTTCTTTAGCTCAAATAAAGCTTCTGAGATTTCTGATGCAGAACAGCACTCCACTATTCCAGCATCTCTGAACCTATTGTAGTATATCTGGTATATTTTTGTGCTGGATAGGATACCGATTTTTATTCATGACCTAAGGTTAGTTATGTTAAAATACACAGCAATGCCATAGACTAAACTGTAAACCAATATATAAAGTAGTTACAATTAGTTGATAATATTTTTTAACTTGTCTAACTTTTTTCACTCACATAAACGTCTTGTAATATGAAGTATTTTTCCACTGTGGAACTGTTACTTTGAGCTAAAGTTAAAGTGACCGAAAGACAAACAAACAGTTTTTCCAAAACTAAGTGATAAATTGTAATTTTTTTAAACTGACCCTCTAACCCAAAGTATTTTTTTAAATACTTTGTTATAAAAGTTATTAACAAATCTACAATCTATATTTAATCAGTGATTACACATTATATCACTATGTTTAATTGGGACCCTATGATCATGCAGCAGAGTTAAGCTACTTTGTAGAATATGTCATCCAGTAAATATATTTTGAATGCAAATAAATGAATTAAAATCCATGCAGGCAGAGGCTACTACTTAGCAAATAAAGTGGAGGATTGAAGCCAGCTCCAGTCATAGTATTAATGGAAACATTTCAAAAATGTCCTTTTCTTCTGTTCCTACTCACAACTGTCTTGTGGAGTCCAAAAAAAAGAACACCTTAAACTTTTTACAAGCATCACTTCACATATATACAGGGAAGTCAGATATTTTTGCCATGGTAGAGCAAAACAATTACAAATTAAATTGACTTTAAATCCAATTTTTTTTGTTTAGATTTGAACCATTATTTACATGTATTTAAAACGGCACTTGACAGGTTTCCTTTCTTTAAGGACACATCACAGTTTAGTGTGTCCTTGTGGCATGATCACCTTACAAAGCTTTGCGGTGTTAATACTACCACCAACTATATTTCCTGCTTCTCAACACTGTATCCAATCACATGTACCCCTGATGATCTAAAAATAACCTTAAAAAACGAGTCTTCTGGTTTTTTTAATCCTCTGAGCCAGTTCAATCAGCAGAGCTACTGAATGGCAACTGGGACTTGTTTGTATGCAACCTTGGCACAGTAAACACAGTATTAGTTGGATTGATAGAGGAAGTCTCATTTCCTTTGCCTCACCTGACAGCTCTAATGACAGACTTGACCGAGGGCAGCAAGTCTTCCACTGAAATCTCGCAATGACAGCCCTTCTCATCAAAGCCATCCTCCCCTGCCAAGTTGGAGTCTGCTGCTCGGAAGAGGCGAAACAGAAAAGTAAACATGAATGCAAGAAACAGATTGCTCTGAGGCAGGGACTTAATAGTCTTAATACTTTAAAACTCCATTTTACATGCAGGCAGTGATTAAATTCCTCTTACACACCTCCAAAATGTATCACCATCAGCCTTCCTTGCACAGTTGTAGAAGGTCAGTTTTTTTTACTCTCCTGATCAATGTTTCACTTGCAAATCCCAGCCATAGCAACATTTCAGTAATGCAAGCAATTATTGCCAAAAGGAGTGTTAGCAAACAGTTGCCTCATTTCACAAGCAGTGAACATGAAGCAACTTTAGCACTGACTTGAAGTTGTGTTTGTGTCCATCACTGACTATATAAATATGTATCACCGCTTCCCTCCACTATGCAAAAGTGGAGTCAAAATATCACAGATATGGCAGCTGCCATCTTGGCATTTTGCAATCAGGTTCTGCTCAGTAGCAACCAAGGAGTTGAGTGACACCAATCAAAGCTGTCAAATCATCCAAAATACGTCACTTTTTATATCATCAAATAGCTTATAACTGACCATTTTCAAAGCACAGAGATCACATCTGGGAAAAATTTATATGGTTTGTACTTTGAGCTCATGTTCAAATATTAGTTCAGCTCATTGTTCCATCTGCTAACATGGAGGGGGCGGGATTTATGACCTATACTGCAACCAGCCACCAGGGGATGATCGAGTCGTGGTCGGTTCACTTCTTGGAGCTGTCATGGCTTCCATATTTATATATAGTCAATGGCTGTCACCTACTGGAACGCTTAGCTTGTTTTATGCGCCTGGGTAAAGCTCACAAGACAATCAAATACTTTACAGAGCTGAGTGGAAAGGGAGAAAAGTTGAAAGATAATTCTCTATGACTTCATTAACAGCCCCTTTCAATTGATCCATTGTTAATATAAATTATAAATTAGTGCAGCTTGAAGAAACCAGTGTCTTACAGCTGAACTCTAGCTACACTGACTGGCTTATTCCTAATTTTGTAAAATAAAAGCAAACCAAGTTTTGAGTTTACATGGATCTTTATTATCATCAGATTATTACAATAGTGTGAATTAATCAGGTTACAACAGTGCATGCAAACACAGGGACTAAATTTGAATGGAACCAAGTGAACTGAAGTGAGAGTGGAAGGGACAGACAGACTGATCAGATAGAGTGAAAGAGAAAAAACTGTGTTTTGAGCTGCTGCCTGAAACAGAAGACTAGCCGTAAAGAACAGGTTCCTGCAGCAATACAACTTTGTGAGAGTAAAGCTCAGTTACACCAGCCTGAGGAGGTAGGGAGAGGGTTGGAGGCTAGTACAAGAGCTGGACTGCAGTGTTGAATTATTTATCCTGTTTAACCAAAAATGGCCTTGGATAAGCATCAAGTGCACAGCATGTAGGATCTGTATGTGTGTGTGTTACACTAAATCAAACCAACCGATTAGACTGGAACAGGTTATTATCTGTTGAAAATGCAAAACAGTGCCAATTAATGATTTGCCCTGTTAAACATAACATAGAAGTTTTCCACTTATTCCACTCCTAATAAAGCCATAATGAAAGGGAATATTTCCCATCCAATAACATTTCATTTTGCCAACATGTCAGTGACAGTGAGCGCCCTGACAGAGCGTGGCTAACCAGCCAACCAATTTGGTTTTGGCTAGTTTGGCTATTGGTTCCTCTCCACCAGCGGGCCTCAGCCAGCTGGCCGGCTCTGACAGCCCATATGGCTGTTGAAACTTAACACCCCCACCTTCCATCAATCCATCAGCCCACCCACAAACACCAACTGGCTGTTACCCAGGGGGGCTTGCCAGGCTGGCACTGTTAGGCCAAAGGAAGGGAGCACGTGCAACCATTAGCATTCCCTCCATTTGGCTGCCTGAATTAGTAGGCTAAACCATTTCTGGTGGGTTGAATGGTCACACAATATGCCTTAAACAAACACATGTAGTGAAAGTGGGGATTCACATATCACATGCTTGAACTTTAAATAATAGATTTTAGGAAAAACATTTGCTTTCTTGCAGGAGTTTGATCAGTGCTTTTCATTTTTATTAAATCCAAGGTGACTGTCAGGGAAGAGCTAACTTAGCTAGCAGAATGTCTGGAAGCAGGGGAAACAGCTAGCCTGGCTGTTTTTTTGTTTTTGTTTTTTTTTTACACTTTAAACATATGAGCAATTCATTAGTAAACTTCAGATGTGCTAAGGTGGATTTTAAAAAAATCTTTAGTCAGAGCCAGGCAAGCTGTTTCCCCCTGCTTCCAGTTTAGCTAAGCTAACCATGTTTTGGTTATGGCTCCATACTGAATAGACAGACTTTGGCAGACATTGCTCTTATCCTTTAACTCTCAACAAGAAGGTGAATGTGCTTTTTTTTTTTTTTCAAAAATGTTCCTTCCAAATAATTTTACCTGTTGAGCATGTGAGATCTGTGATTTGTTGCAATTCACAGTTATATCAAAAATGTTTTCATCTAATTATGTGGTACAATACAAAAGTAGGCCACTCACCATCAGTAGTGGAGCGGGACTGACTCTTAAGGCGGAGTGAAGGTCTGAAGCGTGTGCGGTCATTGAAGCTCCAGCTCTTCTGCACCTTGGCGGGGCTGGTGCCCTCTGTTCCAGCCTCAGCCACCGGTGACCGCCGATCATTCACTGAAGATGTCTGCCTGCTCTTTATGCTCTGACCTCGAGGGCTTGCCATTCTCACCCGTTCCTTGAAGCTCAACTTCTGGCTGTAGAGCAGAATTGGGATGAAGAGTGGTCCAGAGGTGGAGTGAAAGACAGACAAAAACTGATATAAATTTCGGGCCAACAACATTAATTATCCCAGACTTTTGGCAAAAGCTCTTGATTTTCACAATCTTATGTTACAGCCACTGTCCAGAATATCATCTTTTAATATAAGGGTGAAGGGCTACAGGACAAGTTGGAGAAAGACCAGCATGCATTGCAGCAGGTGCTTTACACAGAATGCAAGCTCAGGTTAGGTACTGTATGATGTCAGTTAGTGTCATCCTACTACATGTGACCAAGCACGTTGCATAAAGGGACATTCAGTGCCTCATCGTTGTATCAAATGGTTGGATTTGTTACATGCAGCTGCATGCAAAAATAAAAAAAAATTCAATCTAACAATTTTTACCTCTGTACAGTCATGAAAACTCTTTCGAATGTAAATTGTTTAAGAGAGAATGAAACCTGGAAGAAATGCCTTGGGAGCAAATGTAGTTAAAACCAAAACCCCAACAGACAGAAGTAGCATATTGCTCAAGCAAAGACCAAACAGAAGCAGAGAGGCTATTGCTGTAAAGTCGGCTGATGTCTCCCTGCAGCATTTATTGGCTCTGCTCTCTCTAAGCCCGCACAGCTCCTACAGATATCCATGCACCAAGAATTAGTCAGCATTTCCAAAGAAAAATGTCATAACAGGGGAGCAGAAACAGTGTGTACCTATGCAGTGTTGTGTGTGAACGCACTCATTGAATGTGCTAATTTTTCTGAGAATGGTGAATCAAATGAATCATTTTGCAACAATGTAACATGAATGTGAGCTTTGTTAATGTGCAGGGTGATAAATTGAATGGTTTTATTCAATATGGAGAATGACTCTTAACACCAATGTGCTAAAACAAGCTCCCTCTGCAAGTTTCCACTGCAAATTCTAGGATTGTTTGTCCACGTCAGCTCCATTGTATCTTATTAACACTACACTTCACATCAAACAGCCTCTATAGCAGAAATCACTGCCCAGATGAATTAATCTTTTAATAGAAAGCGTCTATTGGCTACTTCAAACCTGTATTAGCAAAGTTTCCTTCTTTCCCTTCTTCGTGTCATTGTAAAGCAATAGGCAAAGTACCTGAGACCTATTATTTTATTTCACATGTGAAAGAAAAAGAAAACTGTGGTGCACTGTAAACAATGTTGCTTATGGCCAGTTAAGTAGCAATTCAGGCAATGCAGGCACTGGGCAGTGGGAATAGATGGGCAGGAGCCAGTTCTACTGGAAAAATTGCTTTCTACTGCTCAAAGCAACTTGTCAAAAAAATTAAATTGGAAGAAATAAGCTGAATTTATTTTTGGAAATGTAAACTTAGTTTAAAATTCATTTTAATGTGTGTAAAATGAACTTTGAGCCAGCTCTTGTGAAGTGTGAACTTGAACACTGGGTTATTTCCCAGTGGTACACATCCTGAGTAGCTTCTGCTTACTTCTATAAATTTGACTAAAAAACAAGGGAAGATAGACATATGGTGATGTGCTACTGTACATGATGCAGAATGATGTCTATGCGTTGATTCTTTGCAAGACTGTATAAAGGGTATTTGAGTATAAAGTAATATAAAAGAGTTTCCGCTGTCGACCACTGACATTTAGAACCAGCAGAATGGAGGCAATTGAGCTTAGCAGAGGAAAAGGAACATCTACAGCACCATTTGAAAAAGGCTGCAATTTGGTGACTCACACACTTCATGTCGATATCCCTCATTTAAGTATGTGAATTCAGCTCGGCCATGGCAACAAGTGCTTGAGTCACCAGTGTGGGGCCAGTAACTTTCATACAGACACTTGTGGGTATTAAGATGCAGACCTTTGTCTTTGTTTTCTATGTACTTTTTGCACAGTATTGTGTTTTCTCACTATACTGTACCTCTGTGATAAATTACTTTCAATATGAAGAAATTAATCTAGCAAGTAAATAAAGGCAGCTCCAGTTGGACTGTACCCTGTGGCTTTAAATCTCCTCTCCAGCTCTGCAGTGGAGGTGCACATTGAGTTGGGGATTGGAGAAAGACGTGCACCCACGCAATCTTAAGACATGCTTAATATTGCTTGGAATGAACTGCGCTGTTGCCTGTGTACAGACACGGCAGACTCTCTAAAATTTCAATCTGCTGAATTTGGTTTTGGCTTCTTATGCAATGTGTTTCACATACTGGTTGACACCAGGCTCAAGGGAAAAACAGCCTGACTGCCTTCAGGTTGCTGCGGTGGTTTGCAGACAAACATTTACTTAGTGTTTCATAACTGCAAACACAGCATATTATATCACTCTGCCCTCACTGGCCTGCATCTTGTGCTCTGCTAATGTTTCTAGAAATGCATTCAGTTGAAAACTAACATTAGAATATCAATGATACCCTTAGAAAATCTGTCACTTTGAGCACAGAATTCAAAAGATTTTAATAAAAGTGTGCGACACCAGCATGCGACACTAATAGATAATATATTTACCAATGATATTGACAGCAAAATGACACGTGGATTACTTATAAATGATATTAGTGATCATCTACTTGTATTTTTGGTTTATGACTGCCATTATAGAAAAGA
>NW_018127902.1:1658378-1685833 GCF_001952655.1 Monopterus albus
TATGTAGAGATACTGCTTGCAAACCAATGATGGTAAGATGATGTCATGGGGTAGGACTGGATAAGTCTGACTTCTTCCTACTCCGTTCAAGCATGTACTAGGTATAAGCAAATTGATAATGGATTAGCATTTGTGGATATGTGTGAAATTATGTGTGTTGACATATCAACTGTCTTTACATGCTTGAAAGAATAAAATCAATCAAAAAAAAAAATAATATGATGATTAATTAAGAATATGTGTGTGTATTATTGCTTTTATTTGACTGCTTATAGCCTACTGTAGGAGTGTATTTTTGGAGAGGAGAAGAAGCTAAAACAGTGAGTCATAGAGTGTGCCAGTGAAGAAGTCGCTATTAGCAGGAAGACATTTCATCACCCACGGCCTTGGACTCCTCCAGTCAGGGTGACATTACTGTCTGTGACAGTGCACTTCACACAGAAGTGGAGCAACAGGAGTCTTCAGGTTTATAATGGCAGATATTTTTTTCTAAAGACGGTTGGGCATCATTTGAAATTCACAGTACTACTTTCAGTCCAGAAACCAATGCAAATTTTTTCTTGTTAGCTTACATTGTTAAATGACTGTGTGTACTGTTGAAGGGGTCGCTCACAGTGATGAAAGCACAAAGAATTACTGTATTGTGCAACACTGAATATCTCCTCCGCTCTGGACTATATTTTAGCATATTTCATCTGAAGCTTTGGTTTTAGGGTCTACAACTGTACTATTTGTGTCACACTCATTTACCCTAAAACCAACTGTACACTGTTGTACCTGCCAAGCACCAAATGCAAGACAAAGTTAGTGACCGGTTCATAAACACATGAAGCGGTGAACTCTGCCAAAAAGGACAAACTGATTCAACTAAGGAAACATCTCAGCAGAATTTCAGTCAGGTACTCAGATGTATTTCAGTCAAGCATCAAAAACGTTTTCAAGTTTGATACTCAAGTCTATATTTAAATTATGGAACTGTAACAATCAAAACAGCAGAGTTACAAACCTTGTGGTTGAGTCGCCATGTTCTTTCCTGTAGTGGCAGATGAGAAAAAAAAAGTAAATATATATATATATATGTATATGTATATATGTTAGAAAACATCTTTTCAGAATACTTCAGTGTTAGCACAGTGCTCACAGTGCTGAGAGGACCATACTAGAGCTTTAGGTATGTTTTAGCCACTGTCTGTATACAGGGTGGGTGAAAAGTAACTAGGCATAAAAAATTGGCTATAGAACTTGTAGTATCACTGGAGCCATGATGAAAACAGTCTCTGCATAGATAGATTTATTCAGTCATCTTCTATACCGCTCAGTCCCAAACAGGGTCGCGGGGGGGCTGGAGCCAATCCCAGCTGGCACTTGGGTGAAGGCAGGGTACACCAGTCCATTGCAGGGCCAACACGCACACAAATAACCACTCACACATTCACTCCTACAGGCAATTTAGAGACACCAATCAACCTAAGCCGTACGTCTTTGGACTGTGGGAGGAAGCCGGAGCACCTGGAAAGAACCCACGCAAGCATGGGGAGAACATGTAAACTCTGCACAGAAAGGTCACAAACCTAACCACCATGCCACCGTGCTGCCTGCATAGATAGATTTCATATGAAATATGATTTCATTTCATATGAATTTGATTGATATTTAAATGATTGAATTTGATTCATATCATTCATGAATCATATTAAATCAAATAGGATTTCTCATGAAATCCTATTTACTATTGTCTATTTAGAGACTGTTTTCATCATGACTCCAGTGATACTACAAGTTCTATAGCCAATTTTTTATGCCTAGTTACTTTTCACCCACCCTGTATACAAGGTAGACAAACCTACCATGACGTCACCCACTGGCTTTCTGAATAGCGATTATGATGTCTGATCATTGCCATATTGCTAGTGCTTCACTCCATCTCCTACGGCTAATCCAAAAATGAGCAAAGAGGTGGGGCATTGGGGACCCCCATACCCCCCCACATTTAGCTATAGAGACCAAAACTGCTGTTTGCAAAAGGCTATAAACATGTTTATTTCTGATATAAAGTTGGGTATTTTAACATGGGAGTCTGTAGGGATTGACTCCCCTTTGGAGCCAGTCTCAAGTGGCCATTAGAGAAACTGCAGGTTTTAGCACTTCCGCATTGGCTTCATATCTCAAGACTCTGAGGTTGCCTCTTGGTTTTATCTTATTCACTACCAATCACATAGACTTTACATTAAAGTTAACCATGTTGAAAAACCACTGGATAACTTGTTGTAACTTGTTGTGTTTTTGTGGTGTGTATGCAGAATTGGTGGGCACAAATGTTAGTTATATGATTTGCATTGATGAAATTAAAACCTGGAAACACACCAGTATGGTCCTTGAACTCAGCATGATAGGAAGAGGTTTACATTAAAGGTTTTTTCAAGCAACAGTTGCTTTTAAAAGTGGGAAGGGCAGCAACACATCAATCAATAATATACATTCCAGGGGGAAAAGACTTTTAACAGACAGCAGGCTCACTACAAAGATGCAGATCAACAGGCAAACAAAGGAAGCAGCTGCAAAAAGAGAAGCCAGTGATTAACTAAAGTCACTTATTCTCTGTAAGAAGTGTCTTTGTGATCAGTGTGTGTTTTGTATAATACATTCATTATGACTATAGAACTGTACAGAACCTTGTTGTATAGAACTTTTTCTAATATTTCCAGGCTTCTGAGTAATGTCACACATGTTCAGAAGGGGTTAGAAAACAAACCAGAGTACTGAAGTGGGGAATCAGCATGAGAACATGTTATTGTGCCATAAATACTAAAGATAATGGGTGGAAAATATTCAGTATCCCATGAAGGAAACCTCCTGGTTAGTTGTGAATAATATGTTGGTATCTACCCATCTGGTCAGAGTTAGGGGTTTTTAATAAGGTGATGGCTCATTTTAAACAGAAACTGGTACCGCTGGCATACATCTAGTGTCTGGTATATTTAGATGGAAAACAGAAGAAAGGTTATACGCAATGTTACTGATATAATATCCAGAATGAGGGAGATCTAATATTAGTTTATCTCTTAATGCTAGATATGCAACAGACATGCTTTTAAATCACAGCTTAAGTCTTATTTTCCATGTGTAAACTTTTTAATCATTGGTGGTATGGAACACACACACAGCCTTTCTAACTATCTGCAAGAGCAAACTGTGTAGTTTTGGTGGTGCTATTACTTCTACTAGCTGTGAATTTTCACTGGAATTCCATGTGTCACATTAGCTAGTTAAACTTGTTTTGGGAATGACCTCTAAACAGTAACAATGCCTCCACACCGGTGATAGCTGCTGTCTGAGGCATTATGTTTTCGTGTTGTCTGTCTGTCCATCTGTCCCATTCTTGTGAACGTGATATCTCAGGAGGGAATTTCTTCCAATTAAATGCACTTAATATCAATTATTTTTCTTACAGATCCTTCACTACAATGTATTATGAGTCTGGACAGACGTGCATGTAATTACCTGGGGTTTGTCCCATTCTTTTGAATGCCGTGTATCAGGAACACATTGAAGGAATTTCTCCAAATTTGGCAGAAATGCCCACTTGGACTCAGCTATGAACTAAATAGATCTTGGTGACCAAAGGTCAAAGGTCAAGGTCACTGTGATCCAGCGATTGTCCCATCTTTGTGAACACTATATGCCAGGAACACCTTTATGGATTTTCTTAAAATTTTGCACAAGTGTGCAAAATTAGACTCAAAGATGAACCGATTACATTTTGGTGGTCAAAAGTCAAGGTCAGTCATCTTAAAGCGGTAATTCTAGTTTTACTTGTTTCTAGGAGGTTGCCCAGATTCTAAGGTTGTGTTCATTCTTAACCTGTTTTAGTATAGTTAAAACAAAACCTGGTGTTTTTTTCCCTATTTGGTTTAGTTTATTTGTGCTGGTGTCAAGGCTGCCAAATGGTCCAGGGTTTGATGGGAAACTTGTCATTTTAGAATCAATTTTAAAGTTACTCTTATTAAATCCATCTGGTGATCGTGAAATGTTCAGGAAGTGATTTTATAGTCAATGTACTGAAAATATTTTAAAAAATCATTTTGTAACCTCTGCAGTATGCACAAGGATCAGTACTGTATGTCAGTATAGTCAAAAGTAGTTAAAACAGCCATCTTCTGTGCTTTAGCTATTCTGTATACTTTGGCAATTCATGAAATCCATTAAAAGAACATGATGTAGCAATCCCATAGAAATCCCACTTGAAATATTGCTTTACAAGAAGCCTCCTTTTGTTCTGTCTCTCACGTCATAATTTAGTATGCAGCCAATCAGCAATCTCATAATATTAATGTGGCTCAGAATCACTTACTCCTTAATGACCACTTTGTAAACATGAATATACAACAGAAGCATTAAGATGTCACCTAGCAGTGTGTACAATGTGATGTTCTTCTTGGTTTGTTTGCAAAAATCAGTGTGAATATAAACTTTACCAGAACTAAAAGCCAACTGTCTTTTTTCTCTTGGTCTGGATCAAATGAAGTGAAGCAGCCTAAGTGGTGTAAATGTCCATATATAAGCTCTCGTGACATTGTGATAAATAGTTTTCTACTCTCCTGTGTGTGCATCCTCGACTGTTTGTAAATGGGAAACCCCTCTATAGAGATCTGTACTGTATCTTCATGTATAGATATGCCAGCTGCCAAAGCCAGTGACAGACTGAATTATGTGTATGCACTCTACCTTGAAATTACTCAGGGCATCATGGCTCTGTGGCCACACAATTTAAGGTGCCCAAAGTGCTGCAAATTCAAAAAGGTTTGATTGGTCATTGAGGCTACAACTGCTGTCATAAATAGATATGTTGCAGAAGGTAAGTGCTAAAATTACTGCCGCGGTCCTTCAAAGTGTCAGTGGTGAAAGTCCCTGGCCCACTGAGCACTCAACTGACAGAAGAGCCCGGCTCAGTGTGAATGCTGTGGAGGGATAAAATGCTCTTTTCTGTAATAGCAGCAAAACTGTTGTTTAGAGCTGCGCTAAAATCAGTGGGGTTTTTTTTATTATTTAAATGAATGAAGCCTGGAAATGATCGATGTTAGTGATGGCTGTGAACCATTTTATCATAAGAAAACTAAATCAGTGCATTTATACTAAAGACAAAACAAGTGTAGCAATAACAGCAAAAAAGTAAAAGGGATGAATCATTTTAAAAAGATGTATAGTAACATAAAGCATACATAACTGAGTAAAGATGACTCGAGGGGCACAGACACCAAATACAGACATCAGCTGCCATAGTTGTACCTACTTTGTAGGGCTGCAGGTATGCAACGCCTTTAAGTGAGGCTTCCAGGTAGCAATGGAAACCGAGTTCTCATCAGCCGCATAACTACGCCAAACACACTGCATGCAGAATACACAGAACCAGGAAAAAGGAAAAAGTACAAAGAGGAGAAAAAGATAAATGGAAAGAAAAAAAAAACAGAGAAAACAAAAACAAGGCCAGGGAGAGTCGGAAGAAAAAGGAAGAACAGGAGGAAGAGGATGAGGAGAACAGAAAAGAAAACAAATTTAAAAAAGCTGATTAGTGAAACCCAAAAAAGAGGTGCGTCACACGTCTGTGGTTGGGCGGAGGTCAGGCATGGATACATGCCTGTGGGAAGGCAGGAGGCTCTCATAGTGCCGCCATGTGGCGTCCAGGTACGGCCTGGTGCTGTCGGTGGAATAATAACGCCATGCAGCCTGGTACAACATGGGGATGGATGGGATGAAGAGCAGGAGGTGGTGGTGGAGAGAAGACAAGTGGAGGTGGAGATCAGGAGAGGGAGAGATGGGAAACAGGAGATGGGAGAGAAATGAAGAGGTGAAACCACAAAGGAAGAAAGTGGAGAAGCATGTGGAAGAGACGTTTGTAAGAGAGCACAGGAAGAAAATGAGGTGTATGAAGAAATATATGAGGAGGACACTACGAGGTCAGCAACACTGAAATTCAGGATGAAACAAAATGAGCATGAAGATCAGAAGGAAATGTATGATGCAGACAAGAGGGGGGTGGCAAGAATGGTTTGCCAGACTGGTGTTTTTAGGCTTAAATACAGGTGAATCTGGAAGGGGTTTAAAAAACTCCCAGAGAATAAAGAGTTTACAGTGAAGTGAGGATGAGAGGTCAAAGGGCTGGACAGGGTGAAGCTAGATGTTGTGTTGCTTTTATTGGGTCAGGGTTTTGAAGGAAAAGGACTGGACAATGATAAATGGCATTTAGGAATTATAATCACATTTGACATATTATGCAGATATTCAGTTCTTTTAGACCGTGGAGTACTGTTTTTAAATAAGTGCAACAAATGCCTTTCATGTCATATATAGTAAGCCATACATCAGATATAATATTTTTAATTTCCAGCCCAAAGCTGATAATGTGTGTATAATATAATAAGACAAGGGAGGAGGCTGTCTGCTTTACCTGGATGAGGTAGGCAGCTGGGTTTCTCCTTTTCTCAAAGTGCTTCTGTCTGTGCTGCTCCTGGACCTTCAGGGCAAAGCCTGAGCCCAGAATACCCTGGCATGATATTAACAGTGTCACTGAGCTGCTGAGAAAGGCAGCACAACTCTAATGAGAACTACCATTGTTGCTGCATAAAAAAGGACATGATCAGTTCAGAATCAGTGTGCTTGTAATTCTTGAAAAGTTTGGAATTTACACCTATGTATATTCACTGGGTCAAGGGTTAGCTGAGAAGATCTATTCCACTCCAGGTGCATTCACATTACTGTGGGGGCCTGCTTTTGCACAGGCATCATTCAGTATGTAGCTTGTCATGACAGCTTGTTGTGTATACAACTGTGCACCAAAAATTCAAATTAGTTAAATTTTGTCCTAAGCTGTGCTGATCTGTATGAGTAGCCAGCTGCTGTTGCCCACTTGAACTAATAGATGGATGCAACAGGTTACTGGTACATTACTATTACTTCTGTATGTACAGAAAAAAACTATAAAAACTGGCATCGTATTGAAACCAGACAGAAAATATAAGTGCCTGATGAAATATTAGCAGGCAGATGCAGCTAACACAGGGGTTTCAACTAATTGTTACCCAGGGACCACCATTCTGACTAAGGAGCAACCTGACGACCCTGGATAGTCCAGATGGGCACTGTTTTAATCCTGATAGTTACCTTGACTAAGTTTTATATATTTACATGAATATGATTATTCACAAACAATAATTAGGCTACACATTTAATTACACACAGAAATGTGTTTACAGAATAAAATTTTTAAAAATTGTGATTCCTACAGAGAAACTACATTATTAAATGCACAGTCAGGGGCTGCCTGCAATGGCTTCGCAGACCACTGGCTGAAAATCCCTGAGCTAATACATTTGTTAAAAACCACAGTTTGAGTCTGCTAGCCATGCTAACACTGTAGCTAAAATTCCATCTAGTACAGGACTAGAGGAGCTCCACAAGGATTAAAGTTAGAATTATACTAATTCAGCTGAGCACCTTTAATTTTAATTTCAAAAGACCTTTACTTATAAAAACTGATGAAAAAGTAAATATTAAACTGAATTTGTTCCTTTTTCCTTCCTTACAGTAAATATTCCCTTTAGCTTAACCTCACAGGCTGCAATCAAACATATGACAAAATGTAGTGAATGAAACGATAGCTGTCTTGCTGTATAAATAACCGGGCTTGCAGCCAATTACTAATTAAACAGAGGAATCTGTCTGAAGAGGATGAACAAATTTTCCTGCAATTCAAGGTGGAAGGAATCACTTGAAGAGCTTGGACTTACTGCTGGCAAGGCAAAGAAGGAGATGCCCAAGAGAGCAAACCCTGCGGACAGCATCCGTCCTGTCCATGTCTTTGGTGTCTTGTCCCCATAGCCAATGGTTGTCAGGGTGATCTGTCAACACAAATGATTTTAAGGTGCTGAATGACTGTTGTATTGATGTGAATTTGTACAATTTTATTAAATGGCAGTCTGGAAAATTACAATATTAACTGCTGTATAAATTGATTCTAAGCTCATTTGTCAGTAGAGTAATGGAGTTCTACTGTAGCAGAAAGGAGTTCCAGTGAAAACTGCTGACAGGACGTGTTTAACGAACACTGTGTGTAAGCTGGATATTGTTTCTTGAAAGACATATTGCTTTTTGGTATCAATTTCTCATTATGAAAATGATTTACAATCTGTAGCTAACGACATTAATTAGAGCACCAAATATAAGAACAACTTTTGGTTTTGCAGTGAAAACCCCCCTTTGGTGTTTTCAGGTTTGTTAAAGCATGTGGTAGAAAATTATTTATTACCCATTAGTAAGCAATTAGTTTCATTGATTAATACTTATATAGGGAGCCTTCACACAAAGTTTTTTCAATACTTTGAGCAACAAAAAAAAAGTCATTTACCACCATATTACTGATGTGGTAACAAATGTTTCTGAAGCATGTATTCACATTTTTAGCACAGAGAAAATATGAAAACAGCAGGCTAAATGATGTGGATGAGCTGGTCGCACTTTCAAGAAATAAAACATGAAGACGATTCAGCTGTTGTAAAGAACATAAGGAAATTGATTGTTAGTATTTCTGTGAATTTATGATTGGTCTAACTATCTTAATTAGATTAGATTAGATTACACTTGGTCAGACTATACTTATGAAATTTGTCTTGCAACCCGAAGCACACATTACGAATAACAAACACCTACTATACATAAGCTAAACCACACCATGACATATGACAAACATTTGACATGTCAGACATTATGGAAAGATAGCTGCACTACAGGCAAATAATAATCTGAAAAATACAGCTGAGGCCTACTGGGGGCTGAAACTCTGATATACCACATCTACAGACATCTAAATGACTTTATCAACCTGTTCAGCCTAAATGCCAGACTCTAAATCTTCAATTTGATGGCAACAATTCACCATAAAATCTAGTGTAATATTACCGGCCAGAGACAACTTCCTTTTAACATATCTAGTTTGAAAACCTGTCTCAAATTCTTGACCCACAATCTTGTGGCATGTTCACATTGAGGAAAAACTGCTTTTCTGTGTGTTGTATATGCGATGCACTGCACAGACTCTGTGTGGATGCATGCACTGCACAACGTGGAGCAAGGGTGGTTTTAAAGATTTGTTGAACTTTTACCCCAGTTGCTCTGACCTTTATGCATACAGCCAATCACTGGTGACCACTGCTTGAACTGATGTGAAACTAGTATAATTCTGTTTCTGAATATCCCAAACTGCACAACATATCATCCTCATATAGATTTTAAATAAAGGAAACCCTATTTAGCTGATAAAATATCAGCACAAAAATGCTGCTAACAAGATTGTTAAAAAAAAAAAAAAACACAGCCTGAGCCTCTAAAACTTAGTGCCCTACTGTTAGCAAGATTAGCATTGTAGTTAAGAAAGAGCCATTTTGTACAGTGCCCCTACTCAGGTTTCTACACTGACCCTTATTTTTCTGCTATAATGTGAACACACCTTTCAAATCCTTATCTGTTCAGTTGAGCTTTAAGCTGAACACATTGAAAATATCTGAAGATTTTTAGCATAATAAGCAGCATTTTTCTCTGTCTGCTTCGTGTTTTGGTGTGCATAGCTGTATTCTATTTGCCTCCTTCTCTTATTGCAGGCTTGGCTTTGCCACATAGGTGCAGAATGTGAAATAATGCCTTCAATCACATCTGAGTGATCAGAGCTGCCTGGAGTCTTTCCAGCAGTAATGATGTGTGGCTCTGGTTTACATACTGTGTTTCCAAAAAGGCCTTTGAAACACAATGTGTGGTTTTTTTTGTGTGTAAAGACCTACTTAACGCCTGTGAGGGTGACCTGTAAAGACACACAGAGAGGCCTTATTGAGAATTACACATCTTTGCCTGACTGCTGAGACAACTCACGTCTTAATGAAGCAAACAACCAACAAATGATGTTTCAGTAAAGAAACAGACCAAATTATGATCACAAATCATAGTGATGATACTTAATGCATCAAAATATGACTACTAAATGAGACATTCTCATGTGTTCAGCAAAAGCCTGAAAAGTAACATTAATAGTGTATTCACTATTTAATGACATGGCAAATAGACTTGTCTGGAAGTGGAACTGGCACTGCTTTTGAACGTCCTTGCTTGCATTAGGTACTCTGTTTTATCTGTCTATCTATCTATCCCTCCCCCCCCTTCTCTCTCTCTTTTGATTCAGTGCATCACAAAGCCAGCTGCAGCCATTTGGTGCCATTATAATTTTTGATCCAGTATGAAAATGGTAGCTAATGGAGCTGTGGAAGGCAAATGTTTATAAAGGAGCTGTCAGTGACCAGAGACAGTGAAAAAATGATAAGAGATAAGAAATCAGCAAGGGTACTGACTTTAAGCAACTAGCGCAGAACACAAATTATAGCTACAAAGAGGCTTGTGAGGTCAAATCATCATTTGATTCAAAGAAGTATAAGTCCAAGAACAGGCTAGGACTGTCAGAAAAATCAATAAAAAAAATAAAAAAAATTAACAGAAAGCTGTTGGAGCCATCTCTTTAAATTATGTTTTTTCCTGAATCACATATATTCCTCCAGACTTACCGTCCCCCACCACAAGGCATCAGCGTAGGTAGCAAAGTCCTTGTTGAATTTGTTCTCCACAAGATAGACAAGAAATGAAGAGAAGATGAGAACCAAGAAGCCAATGTACCAGGCGGTTACCAGTTCCTGCAGAGAGGTTAGAACTGACATTTAGACTGTAATCATGCAAAAAGATCATTTTTATAATGCACAACAACTTTTGCATATGACCTCTAAATATAGATCACCCTAAATCGGCTTTTCTATGAACTTAGAGGACAAAGCTTTTTAGGACATAGATTGACCAGGTAATGCAAGTGAAAGTGAAATGAGTTTTACTGTAAACCTGCTTCAATCACTGCAAATTATTTTCTACCACACAGACACCATCTCTTATGTTTTTATACCACACTGGGAGCTTATCATAGAAACTCACATGTTAAAGTGCACAAGAGCAGGACTATTAGGGGGCACTTCAGAATCAACTGTAATCACCAAGTATGTTGAGCAGTCTCTCAGTGTGTTTTGGCAACAGGCAATAAACATTATATTATATACATAAGTATTCAGTTATATTATATACATATGCACATTCAAGTTATCTACATATGCACATTCAAGTTATCAGACTGGCTCCTGTGGCCGGCTCTATCCATATGTTATTGTAGTCCTGGTTAACTAGTCATCAGGATGATGGCTATAGACATTTATCTGTTCATTAGAGTGATGGCGTGGGGGAAGAATCTGTCTTTGTATCTGGTTGTCTTCGCGTACAGTGACCTGCACACCATCTAGAGGTGAGGAGTTCAAACAGTTTGTGTCCAGGGTGTGAGGGGTCTGCAGAAACCTTCTCTACTCTCCTTTTGACCCGTGAGGTGTACAGGTCCTCCACGGAGGGCAGGCTGGCACTGATGATTCTTTCTGCAGTCCTGACTGTCCGCTGGAGTCTGTTCCTGCCCTGTTTGGTAGCTGGGCCAAACCAGACAGTGGTGAATGAGCAGAGAACAGACTCGATGATTCCTCTGTAGAACTGCATCAGCAGCTCCTGGGGCAGGTCGAACTTCCTGAGCTGGTGCAGGAAGTACATCCTCTGTTGAGCCTTCTTGGTGATGGTGCTGATGATGGACATCCACTTCAGGTCCTGAGAGATAGTGGAGCCCAGGGAAACTGTACAACGTCAATGCTGATACATTGCTGCCAAGTATGGTGAATGAAGATAGAGTGGTGTGGCTCCTCCTTAAATCCACTGTCATCTCCACTGTTTTGAGCATGTTCAGCTTCAGGTTGTTGCGACCACACCACAGAGCCAACTTTTTAACTTCCTGTCTGTACACCACTTCGTTGCAGTCCCAGATGAGGCCAATGACCGTTGTGTCAACTTCAGGAACTTCTCAGGTTCTATCTCCAGCAGAGAGACAAGTCACTTCTGACCATAACACAGATGTCATTGAAGACTCCATTATTCTACCATCTACCTAAGGTATTTGGTAAGCAGTGGCTGAAGAAGTTTTCTTTCATTTAAAGGTGCAACATATAAGATCTAGAAGGATTTATTAGCAGAAATGGGCTATAGTATGCATAATTATGTTTGCATTAATCTATCACCAGAAAATAAGAACTGTTGTGTTTTCTTCAGCTTAGAATGAGCCTTTTATATCTACATAGGAGTGGGTCCCCTATCATGGAGGCCACCATGTTGAGCCACCATGTTTTACAGTAGTTCAGAATGGAAAAACCACACACTAGGTCTAGAGCGTTAATTTTCATGTTTTCATGTTGAAGTAACAGCTTGGATTTAAGGATGCTTGGAAAACAAAGGAGAAGTGACATTAGAAATGAGGAAGCACTGTTGAGTTTAAGAACTATAATATGAAGAAATGTTGGATCATAGTTATACTTTAACAGAAGAAAAAGGAAGACAGCGTGAGTCCCCCTTGTCAAAGAAGCAAAGACACAAAGCAATGGGATAAGTGGGGGGTGGGGGTTAGTACAGCAGGGAGAAAACACTTCTAGATATTTTTTTTAACTTGATCTATCTAAATTAGTGCTAAATCTCAGATAATGCAACTTTAACTTAAATGCAAGTTTTTGTTTGATAGGTTTAGTTAGAACATGGCCAGCGCTGAGTAACCCACCATGGTCAAGTGAGCCGCTGTTAGCTTTCCCTTGGTCAAGTCAGCTGCACTTGTTTTCTGAGTGCACAATTCGAGCTACATTTATGATAATGGCTGTTAAACGGCTGGAAGGACTGTCTAACATGATGTATGAGAGCTTTGATGAACGCTGCAATCTGCAACCTCTCCACTAGATGTCACTAAATCTCACACACTGCACCTTTAAGTTAAAGAGCCCATGGCATGCTTTTCCTTGATTTCTGACTTATTTGACATGTTACAACGGTGAATTATCATCTTAGACGTGACCTGTACTTAATACTAAATGTAGCTAGCAGCTATAGTACTTTTTATGTGTAGCACCTGAGTAGGTCTCAGACTTGAGCCAGTACGGTTCAGCTCTCACACTACTGCAGAGAGGTACCCACCCTGACCAACAAACCACAGAGCCCTTCACAAAACAGAGCTAATAACTGTAAATTCTCAGCTCAGTTATGCTTCTATTACTACTGCTTACTGCTGTAACTGACCAAATCAAATCAAATTTTATTTGTATAGCACCAAATTACAACAAAAGTCATCTCAGGACACTACAAAGTAAGGTCTAGACCTTAATGTTATCACTGTTATTACACAGGGAAAACCCAACACATCCCCCTTGAGCAGCATTTGGCGACACTGGGGAGGAAAAACTCCCTTTAATGGAAGAAACCTCCGTCAGACCCGACTCTTGGTGGGCAGCTTTCTGCCTCCACTGGTTGGGGTGAGTGGATAGAGGAGAGAGAAAAGAAGAAAAGCAACAACTGATGTAAACCACTGGCCAAGCACCATCCCACCCACCTTTAACTCAAAAGATTTACCCCTTCTTGATGCTGCCCACTGCCATTCACTGGCTGGTGGATGCTGTCACCAATCCACTGCCATTTCAAAATGCACCATGCTCAATTCTAGAAACCATTAATGTGAGTGAGAAAATATATATTTTGTTACTGAGGTTAGCTGATTCAGCTGCCTAACTAGTTGTTTTTGGGTCAGTACATTTTCACTCAAAGTACTACAGAAGAAATAACTACTTGGTGAGACACCCTGAAGTGGGCCAAGAGCGCCAAAGGAAGGCCCTGAATATACAAAATAAGCCCTAACAACACACATCCTCACTACATACAGTACTCAGCCTTACACAGTACCTGACCTTTGCATTTTGAATAAGATGTTGATTATTCAGCATGAATGTGTTGCTTTGATTGAATTAAACAAAAGCTATTTCAGCACCACTGACCTGTCCTGGCCTCTGCATTGAAAGGAGTCATATTGATTTAAGGTAAAAACTGGTTGGTGGACTTGTGTGGGCCAATGGAGGTGGGGCACAGAGGAAGCAAAGTGAGGTGAGGTGAGAATGGCAAGAAATATAAGAAGAGAGATTGCCAGAGTAAAACCTGGACTGACCTCTAAATATTTCAATACCAATGAGTCTAATACTTCTAAAGCAATATTATTTTTCACTGTCTTTCTATATAAAATTGCATTGGCTGTTTTGATACAATGAAGCTGACCAGGCAATTCACAGCTTTCCCAGAGATGCAAAGAAAGTCAATACTAGTACACAGCAGCAAGCATTTATGTATCGAATATGGTCAAGTTACAGGTGTGCAATTACAGTTATAATGATTAATAATAACACAATTATTTGGGTTGTTTTTGTCCATATTGAATAAATCATTCAAACATTCACAGTGCAGGCTGGAAAAAGTATGTGAACCACTCAGTTAATGACAACAACAAAAACTGAATTTGGTGTTCACAAGAAGCATCTGCTGATGTGAAATCTAGAGGGATTTCAGTGCGTAAAGAGCACAAGCCTAAGACGGATGACTGAGCTCTCTGATCCCTCAGACGACACTGCATCAAGAATGGTCACTGTTCTATAAGTGATATAACCACATGGACTCAGGATTACTTTGGCACACCTGTGTCAGGCACTATAATATGTCCTGTGCCAAGGACATATAGGAAGCTCTATGTCAACAGTGTCCAGAAGCTCTGGGCTCAGAGACATCTGGGACACATCACATAGTGGAAACATGTACAGTGTTTCAGGTGTTTTTGGAAGGAATGGACACTATGTGCTCCAGACCAAAGACCATAAGGACCATCCAGACTGTTACCAGCAACAAGTCCAAAAGCCAGGGTCTGTCATGGTCTGGGGTTGTGTCAGTGCCCTTGGCAAAGGTCACTTACACGTCTGTGATGGCTCCATTAATGATGGAAAACACAGAGAGATGTTGGAGCAACATATGCTGCCTTCAAGACGACATCTTTTCCAGGGAAACCCATGCATCTTTCAACAAGACAATACAAAACCTCATACTGTACATTACCAAGGCCTGGCTGTGGAGGAAAAGGGTGTGAGTGCTGGACTGGTCTGCCTACAGTCCCAAAATGTCCCTAGTAGAGAATGTGTGGCACATTTTGAAATGCAAATTGTGTCAATGAAGACCCAGGACTGTTGTACACTTTAAGACTTGTTTACAGAAAGAATGGGACAAAATGACACCTGACACATTAAATCACTTGGTGACCTCAGTCCCTAAATGTCTTTTAAGTGTTGTGAGAAGGAACGGCAACATCACACCTTGGAAAATGCTTTACTGTCCCAAATTTTTTTTAGAATGTGTTGCAGCATCAGAATTGAAGTGAGTGTTTATTTTGAACAAAGAATAAAACTGATGAGGTATCACATCAAACAATGTGCTGCTGTGTTGTTTTCAGTGTGATACAGGACACAGATGGTTTACACATCACTCTTTTGAGTTTAGATTTTACATATGTCCCAACCTTTTGTAATTTGGGGTTGTATGTTTTCAAAAACAGCAATGAATCCAGACCCCAACATTACATTTCACCAATTTTTGGGGGATACACTATTGAACTGCATAGTTTCTACAGGTGTACCTACAGTAAACATTTTGCTAACAAAGGTCTGTGTATATGTGTATTGGCCTTTCCTTTGTGGATGCCTCTGGCCCACCTTGCTGTGTGCGTAGACTACAGATCCCAGCAGCTTCCAGGTGCCTCCTCTTCGGTCCATTCGCACCATGCGTAGGATCTGCAGGAAGCGCAGGCTCCGCAGGACTGAGGTGGCGAAGATGTTGCCCTGGCTGCCCGCTGACACCACCGCTACTGACGCTATGAGGACTATGATGTCTGCAGGGCAGAGAGGAAACACACACAAGTGCTTACCAAAGGAAAAGGAGAAAACTGAAGGACTAATGAGTCATTATGAATGGTCTCTAAAAGCAATAATATTAATACACAAACAATAATCCTGCACAAGGCTTCTTTTAATAGATTGTCTTATTGTATATTGTACTGCCTTTGTCTTCACGTCAGTATATTTTCATTATATTTCTTGTACCGTTTATGAAAAATCCTGTAATTACATTTTTATTTATACACACTATACTCTATGTTTGTCTAAGTCCCCTGGTACCACATTGATCTGCTGTAGACAGAAACACGCCGATTTGACTTTGGAAGTTGTTCAGACAGAAACCTCACTGCCAGATGAACAACACAAAACCCATAGAGCACAGCCTGAAATAACAAGCTGCTGTGACTCAACAAGTAACTTTTTTTTCCTCCCCTTTCCTCTTTTGCTTTACTCTCAAACAGATCTTCCATTACAGTGATGCGCCAGGTGAAACTCTACCCTTCACTAGTGTTTAGTTTAGGCCGTGCAAAAGGGTTTCCCCCATATATAGCTGTGTCTCCGGCTCCTGTCCTCCTTCTGAACCTGTTTCTGAGAGAAAATGCTGACCAAGGTGTGGCTGATACCTCATGCCATAAACAATGATCCAGTTGACCCACAGTGATGCGACGGAAAAGGGGAAAAGTCAGCAGCAGCATAAAAAATACATTAATGACACCCAGGAGATGACAGTCCCTGGGGCCATCCGCTGAGCTGCAGCAGGTTCACTCCCTTTGAAGGTGCAGAGAGGGGAAAAAACTCAAGAGGAAGTGAACAGCAAAAGGCTGAATGTCTGTGCATTGGTAGGTCAATGTAATAAGCGTTGTAATAAGAGGTGTACAGTTGTAGTAAGTAACCATTTGTTAAAGGGGGTAACAAAATTCCACAAGCTGTAAATGATCAAACGTTGTTATTAACCCCCATCAGCATCCTTGCACTCATTGCAGCCAAGCAGCATCTCACATTTTCTTCTGCTTGATTATTGTCTGTTTGAAAAATCTGATCCTTATTAAAATAAACGGGGGAAGGAATATGGTGCAACCACACCATTAGAACATCCATGCCCATGATTTTATAACACCACATCTTCAGTTTGGCACAGTCAGTAAGCCTCAGTTTGGTCAGATACAGTGCCATATGTCCATGCCGTCTACTTTTCTGTGGGCAGAAGTGCAAACAGAAAAAAAAATCTGTTGGAGGTGATTTGGCCATCTAATTTCTACAGAATCCAAACTGGAAGACTTTCAGAGCAGGTGCCTGATTTCCACGCTGCCTCCCACAGTGCTACAGTAAGGTGTGGTATTCCAAATTGAAAATCACTGCTATAGCAGAAAAAAGTAAACATGATTTCTGTTGGCACAGACCAGTTTCTTAGAAGTACTGAAAGATTAACTTAAACACCTTTATTGTATCATTAAATGTTCTGCCCTTTACAAGCACATTTCTTGAGCACAACCCCCTGTAAATGACAATAATTGTGTGTAGCAGGAGTCATTCGTTCAAGCTGCTGATGACCGTACTTCTTTTTCAGCCCTCAGTGAGGGTCCATACTGAAGGATTTTGGTCTTAAGGGACTTCCACTGACTCCAGTTTACACAGACACCTGCTAACCGCTTGTGGTGAAATTGCTTCCTGTCATGTTTAATTTACTCTGGGACTCAAATATGTACAGTATTTTTATATTTTTGTACACACAGGACACTATACTTAATAACACATGCCTCCAACACTTACCAAAGGATGAGTGAAGGCTATTTTGAACACAGACTTTCCACAGAAGTCAACTGCTTCCCTTGGCAAGCAGCAGTCTGGCACTAATATGACTCTGTACTATTCCAGCCAAGTCGTTTACATGCATCTTTGATAGAGTACTTGAGGATCCCCACTGCCACAAATAAACCGATTTCCATCTGGCATGATCCACCAGTGGAAAATATGAAAATATGAAATATGTGTTTGAAGAATTTTACTGATGAGTTTGCTAAATGATTCGACTCCTGGGTATTATCGTCTGTGCCAACAGTAATGCCAAATGAGAAAAAATATTTCACAGTATGTTCAGCTAGATTAAAACTAAAGGTTTGCTTCAGTATTCATTTTATAAACAGGATGGGTGAAAAGTAACTAGGCATTAAAAACTGGTAACAAAGTCCATATTTCTGTGTGAAATATTAAATCCTATTTACTATCGTCTATTTAGAGACTGTTTTCATCAAGATTTTAGTGATACTACAAATTCTATAGCCAATTTTTAATGCCTAGTTACTTTTAACCCACCCTGTACTCTATGGGTAAACCAAACTCCTGATGGCTCATTTTTCAAAGCACACATTAAACACTGCGGTATTGATATATAATACAGATAAGGTTACCAGTTAACATGACACTGTATATGTCATAATGTGAAAATAAACCTATCACTGGGATTATCTGACATCTAAAACACTGAAAATGGCCTGCTCCTGTCCCGTTATTGTAGCATGTACAGTGCAGTAGGTAGAGGGTGTGGGAAAGACACGTTCAGCTTAGTGGCACTAGAGAACAAAATGAAAATGCAGTTATTCTACAATGTTTTAAAAGCTGTCATTTTATACAAAAATTCAAGAGCCCCTTCTTTGTATGCATGCTGATGCTAATCACATCACAAAGTGTGACATGGAAACATGAATACACATTTTTGAAACTACAGCTCAGCAACAGGGTTTCTCTCTATAAGGAAGCGAGAACACAGAGAACTAAACAATACACCTAGTTTATTAATTTATTAGTGTCTCTGAGACTCTAGTTCATATATAAAATCATCATCTCTCATTTTTTCCATACTTCCTGTCACACTTCATCTTCTTGTTTCTCTGTCTTACTTTATTTTCACCCTTTTGTTTAGCTTACATTCCCTCAGTCTGACAAGCTACAGCACCCACTATGAACCACTGTGACGATGGGAGCTCATGGTGCCCTGCGTGTCCTCTAAGCCAACCATTCTGGCCTGCGAAGTAATACTGCAAAATTTCATAAAATGTTGTTGCTTTTTTTTTGTAATTTACAAAGCTAGGTATTTATTAATGTGCTCGAGAATTCACATAAATTAAAAAAAGTCCAATTAAAAAGCTTAATTTCAAATACTGGTTCCATGTGGCTATGACAACACTCATCAGGAAGTGACAAACGTGTTTTACTACTGTCAGCTAGCTAAACCAGCCAATATTTCCTTGGATGCAGTGACACAAAGTTGATTTCTTTTTGAAATAAAAAAAAGTGATGTGGGAAACAAACCTGTTCCAGTTAAAGCTCCAAAATGTGTGGTGAGGAAATATGACCCTGAATATCACCTTCATTGATATGACAAATCAAAAGTGGTGTTTATGTTACAAAAGGTTGAGAACCCCCGCTCTAAGCGGGGCTGTCCCTCTTTTGAGGACTTTACTGTACGCTCCAGGGAGCCGAGAGATCTATGCCTAAACAGTGGAAAATATAAAAGGCAGTTAAATGCTTTCTGCTCTTATGAGCGCTGACCACAACTAAAAATGGCACAAGCAATTTATGCTCAATAGCACACTGTGGAACTGTGCTAAAATTGAACATCAAGCTGTGTTCACAGAGAGGACAACTGTGGTCCATTTGAGGGCACATAGAAGGCAACTGAAACACTGAAGGAGAGGAAATTATTTTTCTGCTGGAAAGAGTACTTTAAAGGGGGAGATTATTAGTATACATCTCTCCACAGAGGAGCCTAATCCGAAGGGTCTGCTGCAACAACTTACCTATGACACAAAAGGGCTTCCTGGCAAAGCGCAGCCGTCCCTGCCACCCTCTGTAGCGACAGCAGCATCCTGCTGACCAAATACGGATGATGTACTCGAACCCAAAAACCACAATCATCACAAACTCCTGTTCAAAAAGACAGTTGTTTTGAAAATGTGTTAATGATGATATATACAAAGTATAAGGCAGTGGCTGTCAGTAAATGTTTTATTAAAATGGTTGGCAGGTGGACAAAGGGTACATTTCATGTCTCTTATAAGCACTGTTGCTCAGGTGGTCCATCATTTTGATCCAGACTTAAATACTGGATGGATTACTATGACACTTAAATGAGTCCTATTGAAGGGCAACACTTTTGGTCTTTTGAAATAAGTGAATGGGGGGCGGCTGTGGCTCAGGAGGTAGAGTGGGTCATTTCCTAACCGGAGGATTAGCGGTTCGATTCCCGGCTTGTCCAGTCAACATGTCGAGGTGTCTATGAGCAAGACACTGAATCGCCAGTTGCTCCCGGTGATGTCACCGGTGTGTGAATGCGTGAGTGCTTGGGAGTGCGAATGGGTGAATGGCCGAAAAATGTGAAAGCGCTTTGAGTGTGTTGTAAAAGCATAGAAAGGCGCTATACAAGTATAAGACCATTTACCATGAACAACTATCATGGCTGTAAACTCATAATCCTCTTATTTGGCTAAACTCACTCTGCCTTTCCTGTTCAGTGTACTGTATATGTTTAGAAACAGTGTCTCCATCATATACAGTAGTAGTCTTTTCACAAAAGAGCGAGGACCCTTTCAGTGTGCTGATCGTGGTCACCATTAGGGCTAGAGTATATTGGCACCCAAATGTAGACCTGACAAAGACTGAACAGAAAACTTTAGAATTCTTAAATTAAACACAGGTGACAATGCAAGCAAAGAAGGGAAACAAAGGGCTACAAGGGAACCTAACACAAATGTGACTAAAACAGGAACAAACTCAACCTGACTAGAAAACGCTAAATAAAGGAAACAAAGAACCATACAGTCAAGGAGCTGTACAGGATACTAAAAGAGAAAGAATGCAGAACAAACAACATAAACTGGCACTAAGAAAACTAACAACCTGAGTGAACAAAAGACAAACTGGATGTGGGATAGAGTCAGACTGATGATGGGACACAGCAGGGATGCAGATGAACTAAAACAGTCAAAGGGTCACAGGAGAAGTCTTACAGGAAAATACACAGGCAAGGACAAAAGAAGATGATGACAACAGATAAACCAGCAAAGCATTAAGGGAGGTTATATCAAGGGTGGAGCAGCAAGTGAAAGTAGTCTGAAAAATAAATCTGGGGCAAGTGAGGGTGCATGAGGCAGGAAATGGCTTCAAAATAAAAGTCCCTAACAGGAAGTGGCTAGGGATCATGATTTGCTCAACCACGTCACATTTTAATCATTAATTAAATCATTATTATCAATTCTCACCAAAATGCCTCAACCTGCACTGCTAATTTAATTTAATCATTCCTTTATTAGTCCTGCAATGGGGAAGATTATACGCTCACACACTGATGGTGGAACTGCCCTGCAAATTATTATTATAGGTCATTTAATGCGAAAGTGTAATGCAACCTTTAAATTTTCTGAGCCTTATCTTTCCCAGATTCATTTGTACAGCCTGGGGCAGTACAGAAATTTCCGCTATATTTAATTTTATGTCCAGGCAATTTAATGGTACAGCTCTAGAGTGTTCTTGGTGATTAAATAAGAACAGAGGGACTATGGCAAACCCAAGAAAAGGAGTTAATATTGCTGGTGGTTCACCAGTCTCTTACCAGAATGAGAAGACAGTGGGAGGAGAAGTCCTGATGAGCTGGGATGGTTGAGAACACAGAGAGCACCAGGCAGCTGAAGACCAAGATGAACCTAAATAAAATGCAACAGAGAGGCAAACAGAGGAAAATCAGCACAACACAGAAAAAAACTGGAACCAAACAGGATGACATCAGTGGTCTGACCTTTGGATCCACCACAGTGACCAGAAGATCAAATCACTGATTCCAAAACATCATTTTCACCAGCCACAGTCAGTCTGTTGATGAAAGAACTGCACACCAAAGTGGAACTGTCTGCTGCATTTTCCTCTGTGACAAACTCTTGAACCCATTCTGGTATTGAAAGGAGAGAAGCACACAAACAACCTGGCAGCACCATCCCACAACTTATTTCCTTTATTCAATTTTCTGAGATTTCAAGTTAATCACGCTGGTTTGTGCAACATGATTTGCAAGAAACAAGCAGTGAAACTGTGGCTACTGGAAAACAAGCAACATCCAACCATTTCCACACTCCAACTGCTGCTCCCTCCGCCAGGAAACCATAGCCTTCAATCTTCATAACCATAACATGTTTTTTTTTTTTTTATTTCCATCACATCAATCTTCCAAAAACACATTGTTTTCTGAAATACAAGCAAGGGGTTTGGAGTTACTGTGGCTCCTGATGCTGAACAGTGAGAGCATCTGTGTTTTATCAGAGCTCAGAGTGCCTCTTAAGCCTGCAGGAGAAAGACTGGTCAATGTACTGTGTGTGTACTTTCAATTACCCGTTATCCAAGGAGAGGTTTTAGTGGAGCAGATATGACTTTGTTCAGTCATGTTCTGCTTTATGCTTGTACTAGGGGTGTAAAGTATTCATACCGGTTTGGTACAGGACTTGGAGCAGACGTGTACAAAATGCAATCGCTAATACTGCAGTAGTGAACAGTAGGCTTGTTTTATGTAACCTTTGTTTCGATTCTGCGTTCCCACACAAACATATTAAGTGGCAGCACTGGAGCACAGTAAACACAGCACATTTAGCTCAGCCAAGCCTCTGGTAAGCAAACATCATGGCCTATACAAACGAGAAGCCAGAGCTGGAGGACCCTCCCTTCTCATTACAGCCTCCTGGTTGAGAACACTTCAGCTTCCCAGTGGAATGCAGCAACACACAATGACAGGTGGATAAGATGTCTCGCCTGTTCATTGTTTAATGTGCTCCAGTCTGCCAGTTCATACAATATGTTCATTCAGTGGAGATCAGGTATGTTTTTGGTAACACAACAAACATTTTAACTCATCTGAAACGGCACCACACAAACGTGACACTGCTGTGAGGAAAAATAAGTGTAGTACAAGCGTCATCATTTTTCAGTCATTTAAACAGCCTTTCTCTGGTTAAAGGAGCACTTAGTAGTAGTTTGCAGCAGTATTCTATTTTTATATATTTTATTTATGTTTCTTTTAAAATGTAATAAAAAAAATTAAACTGTTGATATTTACAAAAGTTCATAATAAATGACAAGCAATTTTATGAACTGTATTTTTTCTATTTCTGTACCGAAAACAAACCGAACCACCCCTAGTCTGTACAGATACACAAGCTCTAACATTTAGGGTTCAAATATTTACATCCTGTTCCCATCAGAAATTTGAGGGGAAATGTTTGGTCTGTGTTTGGCTTTATTCACTCCTTAATACAAGTACACAACTTTCTGCTGTCATGCAACACAATGTGTTACAGCTGTTACAGTTATTATAGCTGATGATGCTTAATAAGTGTCCAAAATATCAGTGTACTGCTCACTACAGAGTAGACTATTTGGGTTATTAATAGTGAGGTAGTTCACGTCATTAAGTGGTTTATACTGTATAACCAACCTCAAACCATGTGCTTAAAATCCATGAGCACGAACTTGTTAAACTTATTATTAATGAGACCAAATATCATGAAGACAACATAAAATACATGCTGGTATTCAGTATGAGTGTAAACAGTGTAAGCAATGTGAGCAAGAAATAAAAAAATTGGACTAATTCATTTTCTTTCTCATTTCAAGTATTGTATAATATTTTTAGGATATTCCTTCAGTGACCTGGTGTTTAGTACTCCATTATTAATGTACTGATACTTATTTGTTGTACTGTATGTACGTTCTAATGTCACAATAATATTTTATAATCATCACTTCTAATCATAGGAATGTTTTGAATATCAGCATATGATCAGAGACTATACGTCTGTGCATCCTGTCCATAGGCCCACATTAATACTCACCCCCCAACCTTAAAAATTTAAAAAATAAATTCTAAGCATTAGAACTCGTCAAATTTTACTTGTTTCAGTATTCCTATAAAATCCATATATCTAGTAAGGTTTAGTGATTTTGAAGTGACCTTAAAGTTATAATCCTTTATCAGAAACTGGCTCTGGTTGATTTGGTGATAGCTGTTTTAATTCTGTTAAAAACATCTTAATAATCCAGGTACATGACACATATATCAATCACTTGGGACTGGAAATGTGCCTCAAGGAGCTACTCTATCTAAAATAGAACAAGAAAAGATGAGAAACACGTATGGCTTTCCCATACCAGATACTTTTCAGAATGACTGGAACCAGCTGTTCCCATTTTTTGGATTATGTCATTATGAGACAAGTGAGCATGCACATAAGTTGCATGCACTGTGCCCATGTACTGGCTAGTGCACAGGAAGTGCATGCATCGTTTCCTGTAAATGCCTTGAGAATGTACCATTTGAATTTGAAATCTCCAGTGCAGAAGCGGCAGACTCTGCCACTGACAATACAAACTAAAGGGTGGAAAACATTTAATGGCTATAGCTAAATAAATTAGATATGAGGTAAATCTTAACAACTGTATTTGTGCAACAACGATGATATCCTTACAACTGCTCTCTTTTTCAACCATTTGTGCAAATTGGAGTATTTGAAATTTTGTGAATGTTTTCTCCAGTAGAATCCTTTTCTGTGTGCACAATGTCATTACTGGCCCTATGGCCCATATCACCCACAGTACAATGCGTCCTTCACAACAGCTGTATACTGTAGAAGTAGGGACTGGGGACTCCTTACTCTCAGGCCCATGGTGCCATATTGGCCACTGATTATCACCAAGTTGAAAGTCTTTCAAGCTGAAAATGAGGAACCATCAGGATATCATCCAGCATTTGAACAGCATCTGTGTGAAAATGGTGGGTGTGCAGAGCAGGTCACTGTCCCATAGCCTGCAGTGCAGTACAGGCCTGTGCTATTCTGACCCCGAGTCAGGCCCTCGCTGACATCCAGAAAGTCCTACTGGAGGTCAGAATTTTCCACAGCCGCAAGGATACTTATGCCATTACTTCCTGACCCATTCCTTCTCCTCCTGCTCTGTCACATGACTCACAGAGCTGCTGGAGATTTAGAATGAAATAAAAGCACAAAGTATCAAAAGTTTGAGGTTTGCTCTGTTGACATTTTCAAAGATTTGAATAATGTGATTTTGATTGGAGGAAAACATTTAGTGACAAGCATTGTGGTGTTGTCAGTTGAAAAGCAAGCTCCTTGTCACTGGCACACCTACGCCTCCCGCACTTACAAGGTTGTCAGACCGAAAATTACATAGTGACAATCAACTCTCTTCATCCACAGCCTAACTCCTGTTTTCATTTTGAATATATTTACTTTAAAAGGAGATAGAAAACTACTAAAAAGCACCCTGACAGCATCATTAAGCACTCAGTGAGGTTCACTAATTAGTCTCACAAACTGGTGTTCTCAGACGGCCTTAGTCCCCGTTTGTCATGATGACCCGTGCTCACAGGCGGCAAAATTCATCTGGAGTGTCTGACTCTGTGCTTCCAGCAGAATGATGGCTCTTAACCTTTCAAACAGCAGTGGCTGAAAATTGAGATGGTTTACACACACACACACACTCACATTCACATTCACAAAATAAAGACATCTGTCCTTCCACCCACTAATCACCTCTTTCAAATGCACCCCCCACCCCGCCTCCACTCACCAGCACCTCTGAACAAGTGGAAAGTGCAGATCTGATTGAACTGATTTGTTTGGCAAACGAGATGCAACACTAATGACTCGTGTCTGCACACTGCAATGGAGGATTGGGGCCTATCGTCTGTCATCGTTTTGAATGTGATTGGTGAGGAAAATTGAAATGCAGCACATCTGTGATTCTCTTTATTATTTTTGTACTGAAGCAGGGCCAGAGGGGTGACACAGGCCCCTGGTGGTCCCCATACCATAGCCTTGTAGTTGGCTTGTTAGCATCAGACTACTCATTTGTTAGGAAGTCTAACGGCCACACAGAGATGCAAAATGCCCTAAAACAGAGACAGTACAACCACAATAAGACAGAAAATGACCATAAAGATCCAAAACAACCAAAAAAAGATGCAAAGATATATTTCAGTCTAAGGGTCTTGCTCCTATATTTGAGGGGTAGGGAGCCTTTTGCATGTCTGTGTCCAAGGGCCCACTGGCTCAAAATGTATGTCACAAATATCAGAAATGTATTTTTATAATTTCACATTAGAAGATTTAAAGTGTGGCATTAATTTATTACACTGAATAAACAGCAGAGTTATTAATAAATTACAAATTGTTACTGCCAAGAAACCGCACTTTGAATTGGAGTCTTTTTACTCATGTCCACTATGTGCCTTCCTTCTTGGAATCTGTGCACCAACTGGGGTTTCCCCATTCAAAAATGTCTAAATCAGCCTTTGTCTTTGTCAAGTGTGGATCTGACATGTCAGGTGAAGGACTCCTTTTTGTTCCCACAGTGAACCAGGACATAGAGGAGGACATGTAGAGATGTCCTCTGATGCTGTCCATGGTCCTGAAACCAAGTCCTGCTCCAATTGAAGCAGTGGGCTGCAGTTTCACCGTGCACCATGATGGCATTAAATTTTGGCTGATTTTAAGGGATAAAGCTGGTCGTGTCTTATGCTCTTCCTGTTGTTTTTTTAAACATCCCAACTACATTGAATTTATTGCTGGTTTTATTCTTTGCATGCGATGCCTTGAAATTAACAACAATGATTTAAAACAAATAAAAAAAAAAAGGTAGAAAAAAGAAAATTTCCTATAGAGAAGGTTTTACACACGTGTCAGCAGCTTATAACTCTTTATTCATTACCCATGAGTCTTCTGTTTAAACTAAGGTGTGCCTCAGTTCCAGTGCTATAGAGTATGTGCAGTATTTGCCAGTAAGTATTCTAGTGTGAATGCCTTTTTCCATATAACACAAACAGAAGACAACATGTGCACCAACAGATGTCAGTCAAACTGCAAGTGGAAAATAATTAACCAAGAAAAATCACAACCTAATATTTCACTAAGCTCTCTGGAGCTCTCTTGCTCTTCATCTCTTTTTTTTTTAGTATTCCATGGTAAACTCAAAAATCTAGTGAATGTTGTATGCATACTAAAGTTGAATTAGTGTTGCAGTTTCCCAGTACTGTATGAACACAAGCGCTTCAAATAAGTATTTATAGATACTTATTTACCAATTCATCCCTAGATCATTTTTGATCAATGAATTTCTTTGTATGCAATGTCAAAAATAGTGAAACAAAACTCTCACGTTATCAGATTCCAGTGTAATGTCTTCAAACTGCTACTGAAATGTTCTGATTGCCTGGATTGCATGGCTTTCTAGATCTGTGCTCTCTGTTGCAAATTTATGAGTAGACTGCATAATTAAGTCCAGCATTCTCATGGCCATGACCTCTGACCCTTCCTGTTAGGTCACACGTTTGGATTCCTCCACACAGCCATCATGCACTGCACATCTGAAAGCATTCTTTACATTCACTCTGACAAAGTGCTGGTCTGTTCCAACAGTGAGCACCCCTCTCAGTAAACTCAGCACACTTACATGGGGGAGGAGTAGATTTGATTTCATACACTGGCAGACTAACTAAATACT
>NW_018127902.1:1685876-1717648 GCF_001952655.1 Monopterus albus
TACTCTGAATCTGCAGACAGCATGTGATCTACAAGCTATGAGCAGCTACAGTACATGTTAAAAGTCACCATGTCAAGTGTGAGCCAGGAAAATGAGTGTGACTGTGAAGCTCAGAGGACAATGCTATGAGACAGAAGATGACAAAACAATTTCCATAATGCACCCGGGCTTTTTGAGACTAAGCCTTCATTTTGTCAAAAAGCTGTGGTGGTGACAGTAGGGGCAGCACATTGTCCCTCTCCTTCCCCAGTGTGCTGATGCTACGCATCTCAGTCTGCAAGAGGCATTAAAAGAGAGAACAGAATGAGCAGAATGTGTTTGGGAGATTAAATGAGTGAACCAGCAAAGGGAGCAGGGACAAGGAGAATAGACATCTAACTATTGAAACAGTGAAGTGTTCTGGAGGAGCCCTGTGGGTTCATTTGTTGCTGTGCACAGTGCTTAGAAGAACACCACTGTTTTGATACAGTACAGGGAAAATAATGCAGGCAGTCTGATCTGTTGGTGAGCTGAGCTGTGTTGTCATATCAACTGTTTTTACATGCTTGAAAGAATAAATCAAATCAAATCAAATCAAATATTACATATTTTCTATGATGTCCTGTTTTGTGGTGGGGCCGCCAATGTGTTTATGCTGGGATTAAAGAAAGAACATCAAAACAAAGTTCTGTCCACCACACTGAGAGGCTTAGAACAGCCCATAAGCATTTTGTTGATTGCTTGAATGTTTAATTGCAAGTATTTGCTCTTCCTCTACTTTGTAGACAGAGAGCTTCCTTTTTACGTCATTTAATATTTTTTTTTTTTAGTGCTTGACTTTTGCGTGTGCACACAAGCTGAATTATGTTTTGACAGTAATTAGGCACAGGGTTTCTATTTTCTTTGCATCCATGAGATTTGGCAATGCTCTCAGTGTTGCTGCTCAGCCAAGTTTACCTCCTCTGAAATGCTCTGACTTCAGTGGATAGAGGAAGGACCACAGAGAGAGTTTGACTGTAATAGATTTAATTTGCTTCTCTCTGTCTGGGGATGTCACTTCAGCTTTATGCATTACCAGAGGAGGTGAGAATGGCACAGACATCAAGCTTCATAGATGAGTCCACAGTGAGAATAGAGGCTCTCATGGCAGCCAAACAGATACCATTCCCAGCAGCAGCAGCAAAATTCAGGCCTGAAAAACTGTACATGTATCTTCAAACTAAACACGTCGCACAATGAGGTTTTGTTAAAACTCTTTTGTTTGTGATGTCAGTACAGAGAGAACGGCAAAGATTAAAAAACAACAAATAATACATTAAATGCCAACTATTTGAGAAACGTGGAGCATGCAAGGCATTGTGGGGATTTTTAATGATAAATCTAGGATATGCAGGCACTGTGGAATCAAAAGAGGATGCCTCTGACACCAGTGCTGGTCAAGTTACTTGAAAAACGTAACACTAACAATAGCATATACAATAACATAATAGTCCCATAACATGTTAATGCATGTCATGCACATATTACTCACTGAAAAAATGCATTGTATTAATTACACAACAGCAAAAGTAATTAGCTACAATACTCAATGCTTGTGACACTTTAGTAGCTCAGAATGATGGCAAATTTTTATTGACTGACATAACGGTCCCAGGAAGCATTGATAATACAGGGGTAATTTGGAACTGCTACATTTTTATGACATAGACAATGTGGCTGTACCTTTACTAAAGATCATGGTTCCAGTGTGAAGGCATTGATGTGGTGCTGGAAAATGGCATCATGTTAAATGCAGGCATGTTGTGCGGCCACATCTTGTTCTGCTTCAGCCTGCTGCTTTTGTATTGGAGCCACTCTTACATCAGCTCTCATCCAACATGAAAACCTTTGATGCAAAGTTCAAGTGGTGCACATGCTGCTGGCCCCAGTGCTGAGCCACTTCATGTTGTTCAATATAAAAAGGTCCCACTGTACTGAAGCAATGCTTTGTAGAGGGGAAGGCTTTATTTTTCTAGCTTTGCACTCAGCATCAGGGTTCACTTGTTTCTTAATTCTAATATTACAGGACGCAGGCCTATCTGGAACTATTGGAACAGAATATATAATAAATAGTTCATTTTCATTAATATTTTCATGTATTTTCTTGTTTGATAAAACATTGTGCCCAAGGATGTATACCATTTTAAGGTGTGCTCTCGCTGACAAAATAACCATCTTAAAACTGTGCTGAAGGCTGAAACAAAAAAACCCGACAGCTGGGATATGAATTACACAATGGCCATGGTCGTCGTTGGCCTTGCATATGACCGTGAAGGCCTCATTATCTGTTCACAATTTTAAGATGGTTATTTTGTCAGCCACAGTGGTGGCCATATAACTCAGATCTTCTTAAGTCCATCAGATCTGAGGAGCAATCGCTGTAAACGATCGTTCATGTTCAGTCACTCACATAGGTGTGTGTTTATGTACGTATCAAGTAGAACGATGAGCTTATTGAATCTGTTCACCCGGGAGCGCTCCTCATAAAAATTCTGTGAAAGCTACATGCAAGTTGGCAGAATATGCTGTAAAATTTAAGGTATTCACTTTTTGCTTGGTAACATCAGGATTTTTATGAACTTGGTGAACTTCTGTATAGTTTGCTACATCTATGTGGTATTTATTAGAGAGAGAGAGAGTTTGTGACAGTCAGGTCAACAGTGCTGGGTAAGCAGATTGAGGGCTGTAACATTTTGCTCAGTCTCTTAGCTGTGTAAAAAAAACCCCAAAACTCAAAGCCAGTAAAACGTTACATATAGTGCTGAAATTTCTCTGCTATTTGGCAGTAGGCTACTAATATTGTCAGTCACTTAATGTGCATTGTATGTGAAAGCATAAGTTAGACTGTAAAATGAAAGGATTTGTGTATAACTGACCTTCATTACAATAAAAAAAACAAAAAACAAAGTGAATACCTTAATAGGTAACCATTATTTTAATTTTCAAAGCTAGAAGTGCTGCTGGTCATTCTGGCATCATGATCATCATTATTATATACAATAATTACTGCACCAGTAATAATAATTGCGAAATTAGACATCCTTTCCTCTGTTTTCTACTTAATGCATCCATGATTCTTCCTACCCGTGATCTTAGGCAACATCAGCAGAGAGTAAACAGCTTAAATTGCCTTTAAGTCTAAATGTGCACAGATAACATTTACTATGTAAATTATAGTAAAGGTGCACAGTTCCTACTACTGCCAATGTAGCAACATGAAATATCTCTGCACATTTCCCTTAAACTTTTTAAACATGTTGTGAACACCAAACCCTAGTTTGTAACGTCACTGCTCAAGCCTTAGTGCCCAGCCTAGTGGCCTTTGTGACCTCTGAAAATGTATGAAATTAAAGCCAAATGGCCTTGCCCTTCAAATTAGAAATAATTATGGCCTGCTGACAGCTAAGTGTTAAATACATAAATACTACAAGTCACACCTAGCATTATGTCCTGAGGAGATTCATGAGGAGTTCAAAGGCTTATAGGAACACAGTGTAGACAGTTCAGTTTGTTCTCTTTCAGCTCAGAAGGTCAGCACATAACAATCCGTTTTTCTGAGGCCTTCAGAAATATATAGCAACTGCAGACGCAGTTCAAACCACAGCGGTATGCTTTACACTATTTATTTCTAGTAATTTAGATGTTTGGCACCTCAGGCCTGAATCTATCCCTAGATGATATCATATTGTGTAACCAATCGCTCCTCCAGTCTTACCTCATTTCTTTCTGTTCTCCCAAAAAGATAATTAATGCAAAAAGCAGAAGAACAGGGTACATCATTCTGTGATGTACCCCCTCACACAGCCACACAGGAGACAGAGTTAGCTACACAGCTGGGCAGAGATATCACAGCTCAACTCCAAAAAAAGAAACGCAAGAAGATAAGAAGATAACAAGAGGAGCCAGTGTACAGTCAGGCACACACACAGAGTCCTCTGTTCGGGGAAATTATCGTCTATTACAGAAGCAAAATGCGAAGGCACAACAAGCAGATAAAGCCACAGAGACCACCCACAGTGCACAGCTATTTCACACTCCTCCTGCATTCGAACACATCCAAGAGACCACAATGAAAACTCCACAAAAACTGCCATTAGACACAGGCATTGTTAGAAAAGAAGATCAAACCAGAAGTGTGCAACCCCATAAAGTCTCACTCCACTTTAATGTGTCCTGTTTTCTCATGTTGAGGCACATAAAGAAGCTGTGCAAATCAAAACTCCATCAGCAGAGCGGCAGGAGGACTTGTAATGGAAAGTAAAGAGGAGGAACCAAATGATTTCGACTTCATAAATGACCCAGACCCTTACTGTGCTACCGCCCACTGATGCTGAATTTGGTCTGGATTGTTAAGTGTCTCTCGCGATAGTGACTGAATGTACTCATTTTTATATCAAACTGGCAATTTGAAAAAGTGCTGTTTTGAAATGACAGTAAATTTAAAGCTATTTAAATCAGAAGTTATATAACAGTATTTTGACAAATGGGTTGAAAATGTTTTGTTATGTTGATTTCATACATAAAAACAGCTGTAGCCAGCAAATGTAACTGTCACTCGTTAAAGCCAACTTATTCAGTTTACAATCACAGTAACACAGAAAAGCAGCAGATCCTCACATGAGCTGCTGTTTGGTCATTCTGATTTATACATAGTACATTTATCGAAATAGCTGTTGCTTAATTTTCTGACTAATTGGTTAATAATCACTATATACAGGTAGTGACACTGTGGATTTGAAGATCTAATGTGACTAATATGTGTTTATGTAAAAGAGCCTCCTGTTTTTGCACAGACACAATTTCACCCACTCCAATTCACAGGGACTATTTCATGCACAGTCATGTGCTGGACTGAAACAGAGATGTTGGGCAGCATCATGGACCAGGGGCACTCAGACGTGTTTGGAAGCAGGCAGAAACTTATGTAATCTTTATCTTTAAAAAGCACAGTTACAGGGCTACAGTACATGTTGGGTATGAGACACAGGTCTTACCACATGGACTGACAGTTGTTTCCTGGAAAGCCTACAAATAATTCCTGTGCGGTGTATCAGTATGTTGTTATTAATATATTATTTCTTCCTTTCATTACCCATCCCTCAAATCAATCCCAATCAACAGACCATGTTGCCAACTGAGACTGAGGTGGCAGCTTTTAAAAAAGGATAATCATAATCACCTTTATTGGCCAAGTATGTTACACACAAGGAATTTGTTTCCACTACAGAACTGATAACAGCCATCTGCGGTGCCAACTCAACCGATGGCTCTGAACTTGGGGGTTCAGTGTCTTGCCCAAAGACACTTCAACACATGGACTGCTGGCACTGAGATTTGAACCTTCAACCTTCTGGTTGGGAGACAACTGCTCTACCCACCATTCCACTGTCGCCTCCCCAAAGCACTCTTTGGGACAAGACTGGTGTGGCAATTCATCCTAATGTCCCTCTAAACAAACAAGTATAAATGGCACCAGGTGATGGGACAATGAGGTGCCCAGACACGCTGAGGTCAAGAAATGGCTGAAACACAGAGGACTTTCATTAGCTGCTTCTAAAGTCTTACTGTATGCGACTGCTCCCAGGCCCTCGATCCTCGCTTGATCCGGAAGTTGTTCTGGTCCAGTGAGGATCAAAAATGTTCCAAGAGTCTTTAGGTGAATCCCGATTCCCTTATTTTATCATTTTTCTTTCCATGATCCTCGCTTAACCTGGAAATTATTCCAATCTGCCATGATGAAGGATGTCCCAAAGCTCTCATTTCTGCTCTAAGAAGTGAGGAGGCTTCCTGAAGGAGCTATAACCGAGGATACACAAGTGCATCCTTTGTCTAAGTCTGTTACAGAGTCGCATGCCCCTTTGTCAGAAATCAGTTTGTGAATGGATGCTTCATCTGAAGGATCAGAGGAAAGTATATCTAATTTCAGTTAAAACATTTTTTTCTCCTTTCCTCTCTCCTCCCAGTTTCTTCTTGCATCCTTTCCTTGTGTCTTACATGGGTGGGACTAAGACGCAAGGAAAAGCAAGTAAGGAAAACATGGATGCACTTACGGGAATTGGAATTCAGTATTTTATTTGATGGAAGAGCTGTGAGTGAGGAAACATGAGAGCATCCTTTGTGGAAGTCTTTTGTGGACCCGCGCCCCTTTATTGGATATCAGTTGGTAATTGGAAGGATCAGAGGAAAGGACATCTCATGTCTCTAAAAACGTTTCCTCAATTCTTCTCTACTCACATTTTCTCCTTGCATCTTTTCCTCACATCTTACAAGTGTTGGACTAAAGCTGTGTCTACACCGCAAGTGTAGTGTGTGCAGCATGTAAGAGCTTGTTAGAGGCTCACACTCATGTCTACACTGGGCACGTGCTCACTTGCGCATTGGAAGCACACGCAGGAGGCTGAAGAAATACATTTCAACGACAGTGAGGGAAATATTGGCTACATGGTACAATATATCCAACCCATGGTAAAACACAGCAAATAAAAACAACACTTTAAAAACTGCATCTTCAGTGGGATTGATGTAATAGATGACAGATCATGTGTTTTACAGTATCTGTTTTTTCTTGATGCATTTCTCTATTTTGGTGGAGTTCTAGTTGGAACTAGTGAGCCTTCACTGTTTTGGTGGATTCTGTGAGCGTTTTATGCCTGTAGGTCTGAAAAAAATATGAAGCATAAAAATACTCTTCAGGTTCTACACACCTAAAGCGTGAGTGATATGAAAGCCAGCAAGTGGGCAGTGTAGACAGCTGGACTGATTGGTATAGGAGTGTATCAGTTGTGTGACATACACATCTCACACTTGTATAAAATGTGCAGCTAAAGCACTTGTGATGTACACACAAAGAAAAGACAAGTGAAGGAAAAGTGGACCAATATAAGAGACTTGGGAAGCAGCCACAGTCACACCAAAATGAGAGATGGGCATGGAAGAGGTGTGAAGTGGTGTCCTGGACTAATCCCACAGAGTTTTGGAAACCAATACTTTTATGTCTAACAAAAAGACATCATTGTCCAGATGGTGTCCTGGCTGGAACCATCAATCCCACAGAGCACCTCCAGCTACAGTACTCAAAGGTCAGATTCATAGGGAAACTGTATGTGTTGAAGATGCATCAGAGAGGCAAGTTAGTGGGGAATTAAATTAGTGGCTTTAATCATTCAGGACATTCTCCTCCATACTCAGGTTCCAACTTGAGTATGGAGGAGACCAGCAGAATTACAGTAAGTGCAGTGCAGTGTTTCCATTCACTGTGATATCTGCTCAGGCAAATCCCATATGCCCTGAAAATAGCAAGGGCCTTATTAATGGACAGTTTAAGAACTGGCTGGTTGCTGGGCCAACATCCATCATCCATCTCCACACAGTCTAAATTTGGGTGATAACAAAGGTAGGTGAGAACATTAAAATGGACTGTGCTGCCATGCCAGAGCTGAATCATTAATCAATTAAAGACAGACGCTGCTTTTCAATCAACAGACAATCTTGAATTTCAATCTTCAGCTCCTCTGTTTTGCTTATTGTCTTTGGAGGTAACTGATGCTAGAAGTTGACGTTTGAGTGTAATCAATTTTGTCTGCCACAAACTGCAAATAAAAAAAATAAATCTCATTAAAGAACTATGTCACTGATTTAGTTTTTGTAGGTGGTCCTTTTGTTTGTGTTCTTGTTTGCTTTGCACTGTTCATGCAGATAAAAATCTGACACAGTCACTTCAGAAATGATTCAGTTCCATGCAAAAAGTGAAGGTGTCTGAATATGTCTGAAGTCACTGTCACTAAAATAGATTCATCCCTACTTCTACATATACTGTGTCATCATTGGCTTTTTATACATAAGAATGCACAACAGTGGATATGACCTGAACAGTCAGTCAATAATACACAATTAAATGGGAGAGATTTCATAAGGAAGCTCAGTATATGAGTTAATGATGTTTACCCATTATTGGAGCCCAAAGAGGGGGAGTGTCAGGCCATGCCATCATAAATCTTCAGAGCCATTTACTAGATCTAAACTACCCTGAACACAAAGCATCCCTGAACCCTATCCTCACACCAGGCAAAGAGCAGATATGTGGCTTGACACACAGCATCTGCTTTGTATTTGCTCAGGTTGAACGGTGGCCGGCCCAACTGGCTTGTAATGGCAGTCACCTCTGAGAGCCAAGCCCGCTCAGTTGTCCAACTTCTGACACTCTACCAAGATTATCTAACAAAGGAAGAATACACTACTAATAACCACAGTGAGGGAACTACATTATCACCAACACCAATACAAATTCTGTGTGGGTGTAGGAGCGAAGGCAAGTCTACAGGGTCATGAGGTGGGCCCCCTCTTACTAACTGGTGTTTCACTGAGTTGGGCCCACAACACTGAGAAGGCTCAACAGTGTGTTCCAGAAGCACCTTCTCTTTGCCTGCACCCACACACCCAACACAACCCTTCATCTACTCAGGTTAATTCAGGCTAACTGTTACCAGTCACTAGAACTAGCAAACATTTCAACTGCTGTTCTAGCCACCAAACATTTAAAATACAGTAGCTCACTAAACATTTCAAATAGCTCACCAGATAACTAGACAGACTTCTTCTTCCATTTATACTGCATCAGAAACCACCCTGTGTTAGTATTGATTCCCATAAACCAGTTAAACTTCTAAAATGTCCTCATGTTAACTTGTTCGTGTTAACACCAGGAAGTAGGCCTCAAGCAAGCTGCATGTAAGGATAATGACCTTTATTTGGCCAAGTATGTTACACACAAGTAATTTGTTTCCGGTACAGAACCAAGGCAGCCATCTGTGGTGCCATCTCACACCAATGGCAACTTGAGGGCTCAGGCATAATGCTCACACGTTACCATAAATCACTTACCTATTTTTATCCCATTCACACACTTTTCTTCTGCACTAGACTCACTCACTGAACCTTGCTGCTCCATCAGCTAGATTCTAATTAGCTGTCTTAATTACCTGCTACACCCTTTTATACTTACTAATCTAACAGAGAGACCTCTGACTTGGCTACAAATACCCTACAACCACCCTCCATGAAGCAGACTTGAACTTTCCAGCCAGGTTCCTCTGCCTCCATGGCCAATTCTGTGTATTGCAGTTTATTAGCATTTATCTGCATCATCTGCAGTCTAGCCTTAGTGCTTTTAAACTCCTCTGTTAAACTGGTTATAGTGAGCTCCAAAATCCATTTTCCGTACAGGGCCACACTGCTGAGGCAGCACAGAGCTCCCAGCCACTTCCTAATATATGTGCTAAACATTCTCTCTAGCTTTTTTACCTTAGAAATTGGTACATCATACACTGTCAATGGCCAGACAATTGTGGCAAAAGACCAAACTGCAGGCACCACAGTTTGAGTTTGCCTGGGAGGCCTGAGGTCTTTATGCTCTTAATGCCATCAACTGCCTGCTGTCTCAAGCCCTTAATCTGCTCTTTAACACTAAGAGCTGCATCATACCTACCTAAACCTTTGACTGGCTTCCCTAAGACTGTTGGAATTGGCTCATCATTTATACAGAACCTTTTTATTCAACAACACACCTTTCACTGTTGAAATGTTTCTCAATTTCTCTGGCTTCACCTTCATCCTAGACTCGACTCAACTTGACTCCACTCAACTCTACTCACTTTTGGTACCGGGTGCTTGGTTTTCCGCTACCAGGTACTAGCCCCAATATTTGACTAATGGAAGCACAAATAAGGCGAGTAAAGTCGAGATAGTATCAGGCAGTGGAAAAGGGGCTAAGTTAGCATTCAGCTTGTCCATTAGCCATTTGGTACATGGCGCTGTGGTGGTGATAGTGACATATCATCCATGTACGCTCTTATGGGTGGGTACTGTTGCCCTGATGGAAGCCTTGCTCCTCCTGCAACCTATTTAGATGCCTTAATAATAACTTCCAGTGCCATGGCAAACATTAGCAGTGAGATTGTGCATCCTGCCATGATGCCTGTCTCCAGTTGCTGCCAATCTGTAGCATACTCTGCTGTTGTGAAACATATCTGGATATCCTGAAAATATTCTCTCACCGGCCCTTTAATAAGTATGGTACTTTAAAATAAGCTAGTCCTTCCCACAGTAGACTGTGTGGTACAGAACCAAAGGCATTAACTAGATCTAAGAATGCCATCTACAAATGTCTTTTTCCTTCTTTGCTGACTGAATTTGATGCCAGATCATGTTTGTGTGCTCCAAGCATCCAGAAAAACCTTATAACCTTATAACATTGCTGGCAGTAACAATACTTTTGTGCAGGTTTTTTGTATATGTACAGTTTATGAGCCGAGACACATCAGTAAGGAGAGAAAATACAGTTGGAGGCCTGAGCAATTTACTATGTGAATATCACAAAATCCACAAGGCTAAATACACCACAGTGTCCCAGAGGAACAGGACGCATTGAGCAAGGCTAGAGATGCACAGACAGCAGGGACAAAACAAAACAATTTTTTAAAAAAGTAAACAAGATGGTTATCTAAGAAGTTGACAGATTTATTCACTAAATACTGATTTAGTGGGCCTTCACCAGTGAGTCTCCCTACCCTGTGATACACCACATACTGAATTTCATGCAGTGAATGACAGTCTTGCCTAAACCAGCTCTAATATAAGACAATACAATAAAATGTTCCAAACATAAAAGAATCTTTCACTGTCACTGAGGGGAAAAACACCTCTGTCAAGAAACAATTTGTGCTGCAAATGTCTGATGATAAAATGACTCATAACCTGCCCTTGAATGCAACATCTATTTCAGCTATTAAAATGTGCTGAAGGCACACTAGAATACTAGCTCTAACTCCTCTTGGGGCTTTAGTGGAAAGAATATGAGTACAGGCATCAGAAAGGTGATAATGTTGTGATGAACGACCTCTGCATGCTGTGATAAATGACCAGTAGGGGAACACTACAGAGTCCGTATCTCCAGCAATGACAAGATATCATAAAAATATACTAAATACTACAAGGACTATGTGATGAAACCTTAATGATTCTCATCTGATGCAGCAATGCTGTCAGCATGTCTAACGGCAGCCACCATAAATCATAATCATAAATCACCTTGATTCTCTAACATGACAGATCATCACATTATAAAATTTGCCTCTCATCGCACAGCATATGGAAAAAAGATACTTTCTTCTGGAAATGGTTCAGTCTCTTGTCACTTTTACCACATTGCTGATTTAGAATTAAAAACATTCAATTAGTCCAGTGTTTTCTCCCCCCTCCAGCATCACCTCACTTCACCCAGCTGTAATCCCATCAAACGTGGCAGCGATAGTGTCACATCTGATTTCCTAAAAGTAGTCTCACAGCTGGCCAGCACGTACTGCCAACCTTGAGGTCTGACTGCTTGTAGCCATGAAGCAAAACCAAAGGTTTAATTCATCCACATTTTTAATATTTACATTCTTTCCGCACTTTTATTCCTATACTAAAGTAGTTGTTAGTGAATATGTGCAAAGATTCCAGCACCAGGAAATAAAGAAGCTAGAAAATTTTAGACCCTCTTTTTGGACAGTGAGTAAGAATTTTTAAAACAGTCTATTAAGACAGTCATTATTTTCACTGCCAGTTACAGTAAGCGCAACACACACAAATAGCTTTGTTTTATTTGACTCACACTGAACACGTCGTGTCTTAGGGAGCAATAATGATAAATCTTATGCTTTTCTGAAATGTCGTTACAATGCTGGGAAACATGAGAGCGGTGGACCCTCATGAGTTGATGTGTGTCAGCATGAGATGCCACTACACAGCTGTGTAGGTTTATTCAAAACAGCATTACAGCAGTATTGTTATTATTCTGTCAGGCGTCATTTAGAATTAAAAATGCTGCAAATACATAAAACACAAGAAAACAGAGAAACTATATAAAGTTGTAGGGAACGCTGACGCTTCCAGATAACTGATAAGCATCTGGAAAAAGGCTAATGCTAGGTGCATAGACAACATTTCCAATAATATCTGAATAATGCAAACAAAACTATTAGCCCATTTTCTAATATCATGAATGAGTGGCCAACTTCAGAAAGTCTTCTATGCATATGAAAACATTTTTTGTGTCTCATGAAAACCTTTGTTGTGTTGTACCACAAGACTTGCAGCATTTTTTGGATCCATACTGTACCAACTGCTTCAAAAGTGAGTATAGACATTTATGGTATCCAGACGATTAAACCCCAAGTGCCACGTGTGCACAGATTTAACTGAATTGTGGGCTGCATGTTTGCAAGAACAACAACAATGTAGTTTGTGCAAGTTTAATTGTGCAATTTCCTCAAAAACTGCTCGGTTTCAACATAGGCGTTGGAAGCGGTGTGAGCGTAAAAAGAAGCGGACCAAATGGGGAGGCATCCGGGCTGGACTAGCAGCTAGCCCACACAGACCCGTGATACCATCCCTCATTATGGCCAATGTACACTCGCTGGAGAGCAAAATAGATCACATATAGCTCCTGAGATTTGCGCGACATGATGCAAGGGACTGCTGTGTTTTCATCTTTACGGAGACTTGGCTAAATGACAACATCCAGAACTTCGCTATCCAGCTAGCTGGGCTAACATGCTACCGAGCCGACTGAGTCTTTGTGGATGGAGGTAAAACACGTAGAGGGGGAGTTTGTGTTTACATCAGCGATACTTGGTGTCAGGACGCTGCTTTGTTCATAAACATTGTTCTCCGTTGGTGGAGTTTATCATCATCAAGTGTCGGCCTTTCTATTTATGTAGCGAGGTACTCAGTAATTCTGTTGATAGCTGTGTACATTCCTCCCACCACTAACACCAGCAATAGGAGCGAGGCATTAAATGAACTCTACCAGGCCATCAATGAACAATGCTGCTGACTGTTGTGGAAACAAACAAACAAAACTACCTCTGCTGTTTTACCTTCTGTTATATGTAAATCTGCTGCTGACTGTTTTTTTGCCGGGATATCTGCTGCTGTTGGTCATTTGCAATAATGTCCCTTCATACCTTATATGCTATTTGCACCTCATCACCAACGCCCTGGTGATGCTGAACCATCTGACAATCTCCTATTATTGTTTGCACTACTGTCACTGACTGTACACAGTTTTGAGTCACAGCTTATTGGCTATGCCGTTTAGATTTATCCTAATTACCTTAATCCATTTCTTATCCTATTCTATTCTATTTCCTAAATGTTATGGCACCCAATACTATGTGAGAGAGAAACAGTATTTCCTTGAACCTTGAACTCTGATCTGACAGAGTTCGGATATGAATCTAGGACCCAGGAAATAGCCAAGATCAGAATCAGAATCTGCTTTATTGGCAGGTGTGTTGGACACACGAGGAATTTGACTCTGGTACTTCAGCTCTCAATGTGTATGTACACATCCCCATGCAAGGGGCAAGTAAACAGTAAACCAGCGTAAGGCTGTGTAATATGACAAAAAATAATAAGCAGTATTAACAAGCAACAACCAGGGCAAACAATGCAAAATAAGCAGTATAAACAGGGAGTAAACAATGCAGACAGACAAAGGAATGCTCAGTCATGGTGTCGTTAGTTAAGCGTTCATCAGAGCGACAGCCTGGGGGAAGAAACTGTCCCTGTGCCAGGTTGTCTTGGTGCACAGTGACACGTAACACTGTCCAGAGGGGAGGAGTTCAAACAAATTGTGTCCGGGGTGTGAGGGGTCTGCAGTGATCCTCTCCGCCCTCCTTTTGACCTGTGAGGTGTACAGGTTCTCCATGGAGGGCAGGCTCACACCAATGACCTTTTCTGCAGTCCTGACTGTCCAGTGAAGTCTGTACTTGTCCTGTTTGGTTGCTGAGCCAAACCAGACAGTGATGGAGATGCAGAGAACAGACTCAATGATTCCTCTGTAGAACTGCATCAGCAGCTCCTGGGGCAGGTTGAATTTCCTGAGCTGGCGCAGGAAGTACATCCTCTGCTGTGCCTTCACAGTGATGGTCCTGATGTTAGACGTCCACTTCAGGTCCTGAGAGATAGTGGAGCCCAAGAACTTGTAGGACTTGACTGCTGATACAATGCTGCCAAATATGGTGAGGGGAGGTAAGGTGGGGGGGCTCTTCCTGAAATCCACTGTCATCTCCACTGTTTTGAGCGTGTTCAGCTCCAGGTTGTTGCGGCTACACCACAGGACCTCCCGTCTGTAGGCTGACTCGTCCCTGTTTCGGATGAGACCAGTGATAGTTGTGTCATCTGCAAACTTTAGGAGCTTGACAGAGGGGTCCTTCGAGATGCAGTTGTTGGTGTAGAGTGAAAATAGCAGAGGGGAGAGCACACATCCCTGGGGGGCACCTGTGCTTATTGTTGAGCTGAAGTCCACAAAAAGCCTGTGCATAGGTCCCTGGTGAGTCAAGGTGTTGCAAGATGTAATGCAGTGCCATTTTCACTGCATCGTCCACCAACATGTTTGCCTGGTAGGTGAACTGCAGGGGACCTAACAGGGGGACTACACAGCCCTTCTGGTGGGCCAACACCAGTCTCTCAAAAGACTTCATAACTACAGATGCAAAGGCGACAGGTCTGTAGTGATTCAGTCCACTGATGGACGTTTTCTCGGGGACTGGAATGATAAGTATGAAGATGGGGGCCAGCTGATCAGCACACACTTTCAGGCAGGAGGGGGTCACACCATCGGGGCCTGGTGCCTTTCTGATCCTTTGTTTTTAAAGAGGCCATGCGCATCCTTTTCACAGATCGTTAGAGGTGGGGGGCTGGAGGGATGGATGGTGATTGTTGGGGGAGCAGCTGCTGGGTCTGAGGTAAGGAGGGTGAGGTGGGAGTGTTGTTTGTCAAACCTGCAGTAGAGCACATTCAGGTCATCTGCTAGTTGACGGTCCTCCACAGCGAGGCAGGGGGGCTTCCTATAGCTAGTGATGCTTCTCAGGCTCCCCCACACAGACAAGGGGTCATTGGCCGAAACGTGAAATCTGTTTGCACATCTGTGAAAAGATGACATTTAAGGGCCGCCCCCTAATAGTCAAATAGTAGAGTCATTAGTCAAGAGACCTGTTGGTCGACTGAGACTCTTCTAGTTGAGCCATTGTTTTTATTTTATGTCAGTCAGTGTGCATTACAGAAGGTAGCCCCCCAGCCAGTAGTTTGTGTCCTCTTCTCCTCATTTTGGTGTGCCAAGCAGTAATTTGCTTAGTGCTTCCCCCTGTGGTTGGGGGGTGGGGGTTAGAATACCCACTTCAACGGTGACGCTGTCTGATACATGGATGTACATTAAAGTTGGGCCTATTTAGCAAATTGCAGAATGAGGAGAAAAGGAAAACAACAAGCCACACAAAGGTAAGATTTGTACTTTATTGGAAGTGTTTTCAAACATTGTGTTCTACTTTTACAAGAAAAAAGAGATGACAATGTGGCTGGTTATGTGAGTCCGGTTTGTTTACCCATCTCCGTTAAAGTGCAACACTCAGCCGTTTACCAACTGTTTCTGTGACATGCATCCAGGACTAGGAAGCTAGCAAAAATGCACTGGGAAAACATTTCAATGAAGAATTATAAATAAGAGGAATCGTTCACAGTGCAAGATAGCACATGTCAAATGCACAGTAACAACATGTGCTGTGATTAACTGACGGGAAAAGCTTAAACTTATTAAACTAGGCTATAACCATGTCTCAGGGCTATATATATTAAAGCAGAAAAAAAGAAAAAGAATGCATAGTCGCACTGAAGAGCCAACTGACAGTTGACTGACAAAATCTTTGGTCAGGTGCAGCCATAATCACATTTGAGTCAGTTGGAGGGAAAACAAAAACAAACAAACAAAGTGCATCAGAGTCATGTCAGCATGTAATGGGAATGTGGATCCCTGTCATGTTACAGAAGAAGTGCTACTATCTTTAAGGTTTTGCTGTGTTGATAGACCTATATACAAATTTATAGCATACTGCCAGTTTGTATAAACAAGAGAAATTAGATCATTTCAGATGAGCTGAAGGTGTCTCTTCACAATAAACAGTCAGTACAGGAAGCTGTTTTTTATAACTGCTGCTGCAGCAAAACACAAGGCCTCCAGTACAGCTGACACAAAATAAAGGTTTCATCTCTTGCCTCACATTTGTCTTATTTTCAACAGCACCTTTTGTTCTCTCATATAACAATTTACGCTTGTTCCTCTAATATACAGAACAAGAACTACACATACAGACCGAGTTACCCAGACACTTGTATCTCACTGTACATGCACTGTTCATTAAAGCAGGTTCTGGGAAAGCACAGCTCAGCACATTTCCACTCACATCACCATAAGCATGTATTTCTCTCTTTATATTTATCTGCATACAGAGATGATAAAAAAAACAATTACTGAACAAACTTCACAATGAAGGGTTTGGGAGTGTTTCCTATAGTTCTCTCATTATTTCATTACATCCTTTGAAAACTGTATGCCTAGGTCCTTTCATTATTATTCACTGACAAAGAAGATACACAATGGCTTTCTAAAGCATTTTCGGTCCTGAGTTATGATATCAGGATGGACATTTATATTACTAAGTCACAATATGGCAAGATGAGACCCAGCCATTGGTTCATGAAGAAGAATTCAAATGGATAAAAGCAATAAAAACAAACAACATTTGACAAAGATGAATAGTCACATAGAACAAAGAGGAGTGAGGCTTCAGACAAGTGATGGCAGTGTATTCTCTGTGGTTGATGCATACCCTCCTGCCATCGGTAAGCCCCATTACTAAGTGGAGGGCAGCCATTGTTAAAAGAGTAGTTCACCTGCTGGCTCTGCTAATTCAGCTAGAATAATGTTGTGAAGTGTTTTCAGCTTCTTTCCTGGCTGTTGCACTAGCACAAAGCACAAACCCATACCTAGAATGCCAGCTAAAAGTAATATTCCCACCACAGTCTGATCCTCATAATTTGTCTGTTTGACCGAGTGTGGGGCGTAGCTATACACACAAGTTGCAGGTCAGAGGTCACAGCAGGGCAGACAGGAAGAGGAAGCCTGTATTTTGACTGCATTTATATAAAATCCCTCTTGCAGGGTCGTGTGGCCATGTTTATTTGTGCTTTAGAATGTAACCGCTGTGAAACAATCACAAAATAACTTTTTATTTATCTTATTCATCGTTTTGTTTCACTAGCGCTGCTCTCACTCTTCATTCACACGCTAGCTCGCTATACCACCACTGTTCACTGTCTGTGTTAGTGGAGTGGATTTAGAACAAGGCAGGGAAATTTGGGCACAAGGGCAAAAAGAACAGCTCTTAGGTATGACTGGGATCCTTTCATTCCAGCCAACAAGCTGCTGAATAGAACATAACTAGAAAATGAACAGGCCTGTGCTGCAGTTGTATCGAGTGTCCGCTGACAGCCACCATGTCGAATGTGTTTTTTGCTCCGGAGAGCTCTGTGGCAGTCATGTAACTACAAACTCTGAATTGGCCCTATGTCACAGTGGTGAAGAGTTCCTAAAGAAATTCCTGGATCTGGATCTTTATCAGCACCAACATCTAATGGATTGTTCTGTGGGCCACACCCTACTGTACCATCCATCCATCCATTCATTTTCCTCCGCTTATCCGGGACCGGGTCACGGGGGCAGCAGTCTAAGCAAAGACGCCCAGACTTCCCTCTCTCCAGACACTTTCTCCAGCTCCTCCGGGGTAATGCCGAGGCGTTCCCAGGCCGGCCGAGAGACATAGTCCCTCCAGCGTGTCCTGGGTCTTCCTCGGGGCCTCCTCCCGGTGGGACATGCCCGGAACACCTCCCTAGGAAGGCGCCCAGGAGGCATCCAAAACAGATGCTCGAGCCCCACCCTACTGTACCACACCGAAAAATACCATCAAAATCCATTCATTACTCTTTCAGTACTCAGTACACAGAATCGAGTACTCTGTGTATAAACAAACCAACACACAACAACCAAACTCTGCTAAAAACATTCAATTCCTCCTCAGATTCCTCCCTGATGCTGCTCTGTTGATCTCTCTGGTCCAACGGACAACAGATGTTACAGCCAATAAAACCCATGCACCTGATTGCATGCCACCGCTCATGGGAAAACCATTTTCTGTGGAGTCCTGTGGAAAAGCAGTACACTTCCTGTTGAGTTGCCGAGTGGTGAAAAGCACATTCTTTGGCAGCTCCTCAGTGTCTCTGTTAAACGGATTTGTTATGCCGGTTTTACAGAGTGGGTACACTTCAGACTGATGCGTGCAACTGAGAGAGCTGCTTGGCTTTTGTGGAAACAGTAATTGAAGTGCCAGATAATCACACTCACTGTTTTCTGGAGAAACTGTTGACTTTTCTGTTCAAGGTAATTTGAACTTCAAGCCACCATGGTAAAACAGATCAGAAACAGAAATTCTGAAGCACATAAAAAGGTCTTCTAATATTTCAGTGTGACAGAAAAACGTTCTGGTGAAAAGTTATGCCGTGAGACATTTTATGGTGTAAAACTGGTTGTTAAAAACCTGAAGCATTTCTCAAATGAGGGCATTCACAGGTTCAGGAGGATAAAACACATAAATACAGAAGCCAGTTGGCTGTTTTTGTTACTGTAATGATAATAACCTCACAGTAAATTGCAACCGGGCTCAAACCATGATGAGAGACAGTCTGAGAAAGCCAAATGGAAAGATGATATAAATCTGAGATGCTAAATCTATTCACTTTAGAATGCACAAGTTGGAAATTATGAGAGGTTTTCTGGTTAAAGGGTGTGGGGAGGATGAGGTCGGAGATGGAGGTATTTTCCATCCATTAGTGGTGCAGCATGAGATATACACATAATTCACTTTCCACATCTTCACCCAATTAACTAATCGCATCATAATCAAGCAAGACACAGATATACAGTTTCTAAACACATTCAGGCAGAAGTTATGAAGAATGAACGATGTGTGTGGTGCAGATGTTACCAAGAATCATAAAAGCAGACTGATGCAACAGAAATGGCAGATGCAGGTGAGAAACGGAAATGATCACATCCAGGCACGTACATTCACAAAGCAGTGACATTTAAGTACTGCAGAAATGTAGACTTATGTTTTTCATAAGTGGCTGCCAGGATTGTCTTTATTCTGTTGTACTTCTACTTGCACAGTCTAAATCTGCTACTACAGATTAGTCTGAAAAGGTCACCAAGCCACTCTGTGATAAAGAAAGCACTCTGCTGGCTTTTCTGGATCTTCAGGGACTTTCAGGGGATTTACCATTATTGGGAAGGAGACAGTTTTATTCTTCTATCTATTTTAGGTGTTATCGTGACATATACAGGTCGGTCACAAATTACAACACTCATAAAATATCTTAACAAGTTGTTGTTCCCTGACAAGCTTCCATAAGTTCAAAAAAGGAGCTGGTATATTTTCAAGCCTCTTACACTTGCGGGGCCATTTGGCGGTGAAACAATGTCAGTCAAAAACCTCCCATATTGTGTTCAAACAGGTTGAAATCTAGTGATTGTGGAGGCCATAGTGTTTGATTCACACAACTTTCTTACACATCAAAACATTCAGCGATGTTTATGTTCCAGACCTCTGAATTACTGCCAACATAGACTCAAATAGATCTAAGGTTGTGCTTACTGACAGCTGCTTCTCTAGTTGTTAAAACAACTGAACCAGCCAGAGCCTTGTATGCAGGACTAAGAACAGAGTTCCCATCTTCCTGAGCTAGAAAAAAGGCGATAAAAAAATTGTCACAAAAACTGTACAGTAAGAAGCATGGATGACGGATGATGGATGCAAGCAAGACAAGAGGATGAGACAGATACTAGCCGTGTCCCATTTCAGGGGACGCATCCTTAGAAGGCTGCATTTGAAAACCAAATGCTTCACAGCGCTGTAACAAGACCGTCCCATTTCAAAGGCTCCTTCGAATGCAGCTGAGAAATACAGTATGTCCTCGTTTCACCAGGCAACGAAGATCACCACCGAGGGCCACCCTATCCCAAAGATTCTTTGTGCCCTGGCAGAGAACATCATAGCTGTCAGTGTTGCTAGGCGACAGAGCAGCACTTCGTAAAGCAGTGGCAGGGGCAGGAACAAATGGTAAGGTAAATAGAAAACCCCCAGTAGAACAAACTGTCTCATTTCACTTTGGTCCATTGTTTGGCCTTCATGCTCTAAAATGGCTATATAGGCCATGCCTTCATAGACCGTGTTTTAAAGGATGCAGCCCTAAACTGAGACAGTTTCTGTCTACAGGTTGTTGGATGGCCACTTCCTGTTGGACTACATACATTTCTTAATTTTGCTCACACCAAACAATTCTCAGTGTGTCACATTTCTTTGACTGAGATGACAAACTGCTACTAGGTTTTCATTCTGTCACCCATCTGTTGAATCGGATAGCCTAGACTCAACCAGTCCTCCAAATTAAACCACAAAATACTGGGCATCCTTTTTAACTGCCCTGCAGAACACCACACAGTTGTTTCTTATAGCAAGTTGCCATCATTTGTCAGTGTCTTCCAAAACGGTTTCAAACATTAGTTAGGGTTAAGTGCAAAAACAACTTGGTTAGAGTTTAAAAAGATCTTTGTCTTGTGTTCCATCTTATCCAAACCCATTCCAACAGGTTTGTCGGTCCTCTGTCCACAAGACACTGGCAATTCTCTGTTCTCTCACTCATGGGCCTCTTTCGACCTGCATCTCTGCTGAGTTCACAATCTGTTTGATTAGTTCAGCCTCTTACTCCCCATGAAGATGAACAAAATGCTCAGTCTCACAAAACCATGGAAACAAAATGTCCTTAAAGTAGTTTTTGATTAAATTAATCAGGAGCACAGAGAATAAAATGTACAGTAGATGAGACCAATTTGGGGTAAGTTTATTGTGGACTGCATTTGGCAAATGGCAGTCCATTTCAAGCAGCGGCAGAGAGGAACCCAACAATGGCAGAGGGGAAAAACATGCTATGACCAAGGCTGCTCAGCTGAATGCTTTGGTAATACTACTGTAGATCTGAATGTAGCCTGTTGTTCTCTCTTTTGTCCTGATGACAATGACCTTCTCGTTCCCATACCCTGTATCACTGACCTCGAATTAAGAATCAGGCATCCATTCAGCCAGTATGAGCGCTCTCAGTTTCGAAACCTAACAGCCTTCAAAGCAGACATTTGACAATATTATTCACCAACAAACATATTTGCACAAGAACAATATTAATAATAAGCCTTTTCCCCATGGCTGAATTGCCAGTTATGCAACAGGTATTAACAGGTTCTACAAAAGCTGGAGGCAGATGGTTTTCTGTCTTCAGTTTTACTTTCAGGGGATATCAGGGCAAAAAAAAACTGCTGGTGAGTAAAACAATTAGCAACAACTGCTTAACAATAAATTGTGTGTTTGTGCAAAGTGGGCATCAATAATAATGGAGTGGATAGAACAATTGGATTTGTCCACAGCACAGTGACAAATGTGAGAGGTTTCCGGCCAAATGAGACTCTCTTCCATCCTGCTTAAAGCAGCTATTAGAGAGGTAACTCAGCTGGCACGTCTGTGAGGGCTGGTGTGTGTTCAGAGACAAACTTTCCACTTTCTTACTTCTCCTTTTATTTCCTCTGTGTCTCTGCTGTCTTACTACTGTACATTAAAATACTGAATAGCACCACAGCAGATTTTGATGAATCAGAAAATGTTTTATTGACATTTATGAATTACTCCTGTTGATTGGCTGTGGTCTCCTGTCAGGCCCAGCGGCTGCATATCTGTGTCTACACGTGCATCTTCCTTTGTCTGTGAGTGAATGTGGGTGCAACTATTGGCAAATCATTTTTTTATTGATTAAAAGATATAGGTTAATACAGTATGTTTGCATGATTGAAGATTTCACATTTATCTACTGTATATAACTGTGTTTTAGGCATAGAAATTTAGCCTCACTATAGTCTGTGTAATTTTATGTCCCACTTATAGAGGTTGGATATTGATATTCACAACAAACTGGAGAACTGTCAAAGTATCCTCGTCCCTAAAACACATTCCATTCTGGCCAACTGAGCTCCAGTTTATTAATCATTGTTACAGAGGTGCCAACTGCATTGGATGATCACCTGATCGTCTGCTCAGCCGGCAAGTTGACCCACTTTAATAGGTACGCCCGTGCAACTGCATGCAAACTTCCACCTTAGCATCAAATGTTTCAGTTTTTGGTGAAATTGTCATAAATGTATAAACTCAATTATATGTTTATTGTTGAGGTTATAGTTAAAGGTGGTGTTGTACTGGACCACACTGGAGCTTCATAAACACAGATGTTAAGGTGGAAGTGTTGCAATGAAGTGCATGCGATTGTATAAGTGTACATAAGTTACTGTATTTGACAGTAAAACGATAAGTTACTGCACTTAAAATGCTGCTATTTAACTCTAACTGATGAATAAATAGATAAATAGACGAACGAACAAACAAACGAACAAATACGGGGGCTCAGGAGGTAGAGCGGGTCATCTCCTAACCAGAAGATTAACAGTTTGATTCCCAGCTTGTCTACTTGAGCAAGACACTGAAACCCCAGTTGCTTCTGGTGATGTCACTGGTGTTTGGGAGCATGAATGGGGGAATGGCCAAATAGTGTGAAAGCGCTTTGAGTGTGCTGCAGTGCAAAGAAAAGCACTATACAAGTATAAGACCATTTACCACAATAAAGTTCAGATGGTCAAAGTTGAAACTGTGCTTGACTCATCCAAAGTTCTCTTTCAAGACTTCATGGACTCCAATTGGATCTGCATTTCTGGTGAATATCCAAGTGCCAGAGAATTCAACTGTTATTGTCATTGGAATACTGTATGATTTTTAGTACACCGGGAGTCTCAAAATATGATTTTCCTCCAAAATGGGTTTTTGCTTTACTTTCATGCCAGCAATCATTTCCTGAGAGCTGACAGCAGAAGAGTCTGAGAGTCTGACAGGGAGAGAAGCTCCCTTTACTCAGACCACACTTGATCATCTCCTGCTAAAGTAGCAGCAGTGTAGAACCTCACTAACCTCCCCTAATCTCTTTTGCCTGCAGCTATGCTAGAAAGTGCTGGCTGTCAGACTCAGCCTCACACCCCTGTGGCTACATAATGGCCAAACCCTTCGCAATGCAGTGCCAAATCTCACAGTGTTTGTCAAACTAACAAATCAAAAATTGACAAACATCATGTGTGGGAGATTGCAGACAAAGGCATCATGGCTAATAGTAATTCACGTACAAGACAGTTTGGCTCGGTGTGAGCAATCGCTCCTCTCCTGTTGAGATTGTTGATACAGGACAATAGAAATAGTACATGTCAGCTCATGACTTCTGCACAAAAAGTGCAAACTGTGTATTGTTTCATGTCTTGTTGGTTTGATAATCAAGTCGAATAATGATGTTCTTTCCCTCATCCAGAACCCATGTTTCTATGAAAAGGTTGAAACACAATCAAGGTTTGTTATATTTGAGGTGACATGCTGCATATGAGGTACTGTCCAACTATGTCTAAAGGCAAACGTATTTATACTTGTTCCAAATAGTCATGCTCAAATATGGGGCAAAAAAAAATTAAATAGACATGTGAAGTGGGTGTGCTTGTTGCACTGCTGGTTTTGTAAAGTTACAATTGTGGTTTGTTGCAATTTTATGCTTGTGCATCACCAATCTATTAAATATGTACTGTAGTCAACTGCTTGCAGTATAAGGGGGGGTGGGGGGTTCAAAGGACAGCCGCCTCTGCTATCAATAATCCCTGTAACATGATTAATCAGGATATATTGGCCGGTTTTGTGTGCTGATGTGTTGTTCCTTATGGATTTAATGTCAGCAGTTCTCAATGAGCAGCTGAAGATCACTTCCTGTCAGCGCATTCAGTTCAACAGCACCCTACCTATCAATTTTTCCACATAATGACACTACTGTATACAATATACAAGAGTAACAATATAATGAACAATAAATCTTACACAAATAAATGATTTTAATGTGTCTGGAATAACAGTCCTCAACAATAAAATAATGGGCCCCTATTTTGGGCGACAGCCTAGGTTGCCACCGAGTTGTGATGATGGACTCCTCGGTTTGTGCTCCTGACACAACATACGGTTGTAAACTGTTTTGTCTGTATCTGCACCAAATGCAGTGTGGGGTCTGCACCAGGGTGGAAACCAGTCTGTTATGCAATCCTATCTCCTTTCTGTGCAGACAGCTCAAACACACCAGTAGCTGAATGTCTGTCTGAGAACTCAAGCACCATTGGAGACAGATCTCTGAATTGCCTCTGCACAAACTCAGCATGAGGCATCAAAATGGACCGAAACAAACAACTGAGACAAAAGGGTGAGATCCAGTGTCTAAACCTCTCACCAAGCTTTGGAAATGAATGGCTGTGAAAATCTGCCTGTAGTCAAGACAGCGCAGAAAGACATCTGGCCGTGATTACACTACTCGTTGACAGCAGGATGTCTCCTCTTCTCTTTCTGTCTCTGCTTCATCAGTCCTCCTCTAGCTGCCTTTTCAGTACGCCCTCCGCTTTCTCAGCATCACCCGTTTTCATTTATTTCAGCTTCCCTCCCTCACTTCTGCCTCAGTTTACTCTGGCTGGCATCCAGGAGTTCTGCTAATCCCACAGCATTGTCTGCAGCTCTGTAGTGATAGTAGCAGTAGATTTACAGTAGCATGGAGGTAATCAGAGAGGGGTCTTACTGAAGCTCCCCAACCAGAGAAACCCTGTGGTGGTCCTGCTGCTGGGGGATGATGACCACCTTATCACCTGGACCTGCCCGCCTGGACTCACTCTTCCCCTCAGTGTTTCAGCTTATTTACAGCTCTAAAGGCTCAGCAAACATAGCCAGTTAGTTGTGATAGGACCAACAGGGTATCTACAGGTCATTCCAACACTGTGTTTCAGAGTTGGGATATCTGCAGCTTCACTGTGCAGATGACACCACAATATTACATATAGGAGGCTAATACTTGATGGGAGGGTGCAGAGGCAGAGAGTGTGTGGTATAAATGGCATGTGCACATTGGTGTTCTAAAGGCAACTGTTAGTTATTTTAGCTTATCTAGTATGTTGTTGGCCGCTACAGGTGTTAGTGCTGTTGCCTCACAGCACGAAGGCTCCAGGTTTGAGACCTGGGGCCTTTCTGTGTGGAGTTTGCATGTTCTCCCTGTGCATCTACAGCAACAGGACACAGAATTAGTTTGCAAGTCATTAAAAGTATCAACTGCTGTTCCCTACAACAAAGAATGGATCTTTATTGACTGTGTGGAACTATCTGAAGCTACATGACTCATGTGACTTGCTGCCAATTTTGACCCCTCAGTGTCGCAACTCTTCATTCTTAAGGACTCTGCCTCAAATGTCCATTTGAAAAAAAAAAACATCCATGAATCCACTGTGAAATCATAGAATAAGGAGACTTCAGAGCTTAGAGAGCACAATGTAGGTAACAGTTCTGTACATCTGTACAACAAAGTGTACACTGAAAATAGGAACTACTAATAGCTAATTCAGTTTACCTTTGCCCCCAAAGCATTATGGGAACAGCACTTCCAAAAGTAAGGGCTGAAGTCATCTTGATTTCGTCTGAGGTGGGGCCCACAGAGCCAAATTTTTAAACCCCTGCTCTAGCCCTTCTGAAAATCCTGTATCAACCTCACAGAAAAAAAGAGAAAACCAAGCCAGAACTTGTGAAAAACAATTAACAGTCATAACTGAATGAGTGGAAGAGCTGGATCCTAACTCCTTTGAAGAGTAAGAAGGATAGAGATGGAAAAACATTCAGGTAGGACAACACTGACTATTACAGGAGATATAGTACAATGGGACATTACAACAAAATAAACTATATCCTAATTGGCAAAATTGTTAGTCTGGCCAACACATAGAACTGCAAAACATACATCTGTATTACATACAGTATAATGTACACAAACACACAGTCCAACGGACCAATGTGGCCTGTGGAGATGGACTGTGCTCTTTGAGAGCGAACATGTTAAATAATTCAGCTGAAATGCTCACTAACATTAAACTGATTTAAAAAAAATAAAGTGGCACAAAACTTTCTTTTTGAAAAGTGCCCTTAGTGTCATGATGAGATAGGAACAGGGGTTTTAAAATGGACAAGAACTCTAAATCTTTAATGAACATCTGCCATAATGCTTGTAAAAGACAGAAGGTGGCTGTTTCCTAACAGCGCATGGGTGTAGGAAGCCTGTGTAATGCAGGCTTGTTAACAAGAGACCTACTGGTTTAGATGGAACAAAAGGCGAAAGGTTCCCTAGCTTAAACGTTTCAATGAAGAAACATTACTGAACTTGAAGGAGAAAGAACCCGAAGGCTCATTCAGAAAAGGATATTCCATTTCTTTCTTTATCTATTACTTCAGTTATTTCCAGGCTTTGCTGTGGTATCATCAGTCTAAGGTCATACAAATGTCTTTGAAGACAGACCACCAACCAGTGCCTTTCTCATTGATGGGTTTCAGATATTTCAGCTTTGCACTCTCAGGTTGAGACAGAGAATTTTGTCAGTTAAAAGCAAAACAGCATGGTGTAAAGTGGATGTGGGGGTGCAGGGCTGCTGTCCCTCCAGTGGCGTTCCACACTACCGCTCCGACAGCATGAACTCTCCAGAACAGCATGGTAAGCTCATGAGACGCAGGCCATAGCAGCTTTGGAAAACCTATCGCCTGACATTTTCCATTCATAAAATTCCTGGAACTGGGATGACGGAGGGAACATAAATCAGGCTGCAGCCTGGTGTCTGTGTTTTTTCATATAGGTTTTTTTTCATGTTGCTGTGATTGGCAGAATGAGGTTTTAGCCATATGTCTCCTCCTACTACCATTCTCCACAGCCTCCTTTTGTTTTTCCTATTGACATTAAATAGACATAAAGACAGGATTTGCTGAGCGTGCCTTTCAAGTGAAGTGGTTAGAAATGAGAGGCTTTTACGACACGGAAAGGTCTTCATTAGTCTGAGTATTACCAAGAGCCTATCTACTGATGGAAATTTCTGCATTGCCTCACTTTTCTTTCAGAAAAAAAGAAAGGAAAACCCTGACTATAATTTCAGAAATGTCACTTTAATCTCTCCCCCAAATCCCCTTGTTTTTTTTTTTTTTAGTTCCTAAACAGTCACTATGATGTACAATATGCCTACCCTATTGTGGCATATTTGGGTTTCATATTTATTGAAGAAAATTGGTGAGCTGGATTGAATAAGGCAATTCAATTCCCTTTTCTAAGCTGCAATTCTTTGAGGTGGTTTTTTTGTTCAGTTAAGGGCCCTCATGCTAACATACCGCCCCTGCTGTGCCAATGGCAGCGCATAAAAGGATCAGCTTTGAAGTAAATTTAAAAAAGAAATGTCATTTCATCAAGAAGCAAGCTTTCTTCTGCTTGCTGGCAAACCAGATCAGTCAGACTAATACCGAAAAGCTAATGAACTTCCTCATCACCGCAGACGTCAAGGTTGAAAAGCATGGATCCCCAATGTGTGTTGGCATCCATTGGGCTCCTTTTCATGGCTGACTGTGACTGAACTGTTGTGACGAGGTGATCCTCAAGTGTATGTAGTCGGTCATTACCTCTGTGCAGAATTAAGGAATCGTCTTGTTCATTAGTTTCTTCATCTCTTTGTACAGTAGAGGTGTCTTGTAAAGTCCCTCCTCAATTATTTTTGCCACATTTCAGATACAAAACCAAAAGGTGGGCCATGCTGAGTCACAGGAGTGAAATTACATGCAAGACAAAATGCAAAAATCTAAGCTGAATATAAAAATCTCGATGACCATTTGTGTTCTCTGTCACAAATAAACACATGAATATTCGCACATACAGTACAACCCAGTCTGTGGCATAAATACAGCACACACTCAATCAACCAGTCTCACAGCAAAATGGATGATAGCTGCAGTGGTCCACAATGCAAAACATACTAGTCTCACAATAATGCCTCCAAAATTGTGACATTGCAATGTTTTCTGGCAGTGAAGACAAAAGAAAATGGTTACGTTTAGGCACAGAAACTACATGGTTAAGATTAGGCAAAGACTTAAAACACTGAAATGAGAAAAAAAAAATTTAAAGTATAACGCTGAACAATACTGGACACAATCTCTGGTTGTCTGCATGAAAGTCAGGTGTTCGTTGTACCCCTACCACCACCTTCTTGGCGTTTTTAACTTTCTATAGTTTAAAACTGTTCAACTACACAACTGTACACAAAATATTACCTTCACAATGCACACCAGTCCAGTTGGTGGTGGTAATGCGCTGTTTCATTGTTTGCCTAATGCATCTAGCGATGGTCATTTATTGCCCACACCTAATCCCCTTTATGTTATTTTCACTTTATAAGGATATGAAGTATGAAAAAGTTATGTCTGCTGTGATATTTTGTCTGCCTTTAGTAATTCACCTTCTATGGGTGTTTTTGTGTCTCTGAATGCGTTGACAATGATTTCAGGAAAATGTTGGTAATTTTGGAAAAGTGAGACTTGAACACCGCCACAGCCTTTAGAGGGGTTTCCGTCAAACTATTTTCTTTTTGCCTTCATATTTCCAGTTCTCCCATGTGTTTGTCGTTTTTCCTCATTTTCTCAGTCTTCTGCAACCCATCCCAAATTACCTTCACCAGAGAATAGCTATTAAACATCAGACAACTCACTCCTGATACCCATTCTCGGATCTTTGCTAATGCAAAAAGCTGTGTGGACATTCTGGTCGGAGGGGCAGGAGCTCTCTATGGGACTTGGAGGAAACACCAGCAAGGGAAGAGAGAGGGGGCCCTGGTTAAGTTACGACAAAGGGGGACCTTGTCTTGTTCAATTGTTTACTTGTTGCCTTACGGACAAAATGAATGAACGCCTTCTCATCAACCGGACTAACTCTGACTTCTCATGTTCTGCTGCTCTATGCTTCACGGAAACTTGGCTCAGCGACTCGATCACGGACAGTGCAATAGAGAGGAAAGGAGAGGGGAATCTGCTTCTACATAAATGAAGGTTGGTGTACAGATTTCACAGTGTTAGAGAGAACCGGCAACATGGATTTAGAGACTCTCTTCATGAACTGCAAACAATTTTATTCTCCCAGAGAATTTTTGTCATTCATTCTGGTCAGAGGCTCCAAGCTAGCACACTACAGCACCTGGCCAAACAGATAACTAGCATGGAACTGAAAGATCCTGACTCCACTCGTTCTAGGAAAACTGAACAAAAAGGGGAGGCGACAGTGGTGTGGTGGGTAGAGAGCAGTTGTCTCCCAACCAGAAGGTTGAAGGTTCAAATCTCGGTACCAGCAGTCTACGTGTCGAAGTGTCCTTGGGCAAGACACTGAACCCCCCTGTTGCCCCTGATGGTTGAGGTGGCACTGCAGATGGCTGCCATCGGTTCTGTACTGGAAACAAATTCCTTGGGTGTAACATACTTGGCCAATAAAGGTGATTATCCAAATCTCACACAAGAACTGCCCAAATAAAGACAGGAACAAAAACACATTAGACCACTGCTACACAGCAATAAAAAACTCACTCTGTCCCCCATGCAAGCCTCAGACTCTCTGATCACTGCATGGTCCATCTTATACCAACATATAGGCAGAAACTTGTGAAGCCTGTGATCAAAACAGTGAAGAGATGGACTGCGCAGGCAAAGCCAGAGCTACAGGCCTGCTTTGACTGCACAGATTGGAGTGTATTTGAGGCTGCGTCTACAGACCTGGATGAGCTCACTGACACTGTGACATCGTGGCAAAGAGGAGGCCTACAGAGGTGGGGAAAGGATCCTGAAAACCTGAAAAATATCACTGGCTACAGGACCCAATGTCCTTTAGTACAGCCCAGCACCGTGCAGCTCGACTGGCATTCGCCAGAGAACATGAGAATCGGCAGGTCTGCCTTTGGCGCCCAATTCTCTTCGTGGATGAGAGCAAGTTCACACTGAGCACATGTGTCAGGCGTGAAAAAGTCTGGAGTCAACGTGGTGAATGTTATGCTGCCTGTAACATCACCAAGCATGACTGGTTTGGTGATGGGTCAGTGATGGTGAGTGTGTAGGCAGATCCTGGATGATGGAGGGGAGGGCATACACACTTCTGAATCACATTATGAGTTGCCATGATGAAATTGATGAAATTCATGCAACTTGGGTGAGACTTTCAATTTTTCACTTTGATTTTCAGTGTGATTTTGAATCCAGCCTCCATGGGTTGATGATTTCGGTTTCCACTGACCGTTGTTGTGTCATTTTGTTCTGAACAAATTATACAATGTACATTAGTAAAGGTTTTCAGCTTGAATCATTTGTTCATCATGACTCCGATGTGTGAATTAAGTGTTCTTATTTCTTTTCCATGTTTGAACGATAACACCCCAGCTATAAAGATTTCTTCTACTGCATTACCCAACTTTGCTGTTCAAAATTGTTACTGTATAATGTGATCACATCAGGCCATTGATGACCTATCATAGTATAATATGACAGCTTGGTGCTGCTGGCTGGCTGCACACAGACAATCACCCCTGTACCTATGAAAGACTGCACGATGTTATAATTCCTGCGCAAGACCAACGCAAGCCACCTGCAGGGAAGATCACATGATGATGACAATGTAATTGCATAACAGAAAATGCACTGTCAAACACTTACAATGCTCTGAGACACTGGTTCATTCATACTGCAGATACCCACACTAAATGTGCAGGACTGCATTATCTTGTACAATGTCTGAATAAGAAAATTAACAATATGTTCAGGCACCTACACAGTGGAGGTGTTATCTGTTACTCCAAATGGAATGAAGACATAATATTCATTGCTGTATTGGAGAAGCGTACGGAAGTTTTAGTTTTTGTTTTTTTGCAGACTCAGTTTGAGCAAATTTGAACTTGAATTTTTTAAAATTTGCATTTAAATCTTCATTGATGTTGAAGAAGAAAAAATTCCTTTGCTTGATTGTACTGATACGCAAGTCAGATAGTAAACAATTTGTGTGTTGCATTAGTTATTTTCCCTCTGGCTATTTCGACAGTTTCAAGATGGGTCAGTGTCACTGGAAAGCTGTCCTGAATCTATTAGGTGCTGGTGCAAAGCATTCAATTGCTTGAGGCAGTATAGTGTGGTATCTCTGAATGTGGCCTCTCTGTTTATCAGGCTTACGGCATTAGCGAAGGGAACATCAAAGCTGAGGTCTTAAGCTCTGATCACCAGAGAGACAAACAGAGAAGTAGGGAACACAGGCCAGACAGAAAGGCCTGAAGAGACCGTTGCCCTTTCCTTCTTGTGGTGATGTACTACAGGCCTTACTGCTGGCTATTACTACAAGACGAGCAATAGCATCAGTGTTAAGGGGAGGTTGACGGTGCTGTTGCCCCCCTTTGACAACACCCTTAATTCAAGGGGCTTCAGAACAATCTGGTGATAACTTACGAACTAGGAGAGCTATTGAGGAATGGCCCTACAGACACAATGAGTGTGAAGAGGGGAATGAGGGAGTGGGTATTAATACAGAAAATGGCCAACCTTATTCCTTAAGTCTGACCTGCTGATTCTAATTTTGCAACCGCAATTTTCTTTCTTTCTAAGAACTGTTAGAAATTAAATCAGTCAGATAATTATTAGACTTTAATGTGTTAGACTTCACTGTGTTAGTAATGTAGTTTAGTAAGATTCAAAGTCTGCTCTAGTCTGCTCTGTTTCAAGGTTAGCAGTAAGCCATGACACCAATTGTTTTCTTGTTTTAATCTTGTGTAAGAATTATGTCTGAATGAATGTTTT
>NW_018127902.1:1717752-1728116 GCF_001952655.1 Monopterus albus
ATAAACCAGCACTAAAATCAAGAAAGACGGACTCCTTCCTTACTCAGATCTGTCCAGTAAAAGAACTGGGGTATAACAGCACCCCCCCCACACACACACTTTTTAACAACCCTCCAACTAAAAATAAAGTACAATATTTGTACTTTTCCAAATGTAAACTGGTGCAACAGGTAATAGAAGCAGATTAATGTCTGTTACATCGGTCCTACTGAGCACACAGTTCTTTTTGAAGTATGTGCCATTTCTATTTTCTGTGTTTTACTGTGGGCTGGATACACATACGTATACATGTACACATGTACACTTCAAATGCACAAGTGAACATGTGCATGAGCATGAGTCTCACTTGTGGCACACAAGACATGCTACGCTTTTGATCTGTGCCACTGTGTGCACGATGTGAACCACTGTGCAGGTAAATTCAACTGGCACAGAATCCAATATCTCAGGCTGATCAGCCAGTCAACAGTCATGGCTGATCAAGCTAAAAATTGGCCAATTCCAACCTACAGCAGATCAGTGCATCTTTAGAGGTTACCTTTGATTTGCCGAATTTGGTGTGAACATCATTCAGTCTCCTGTCTGTTACAATATGAATGTGCACAACTGAATTAAGCTATGGTGAAGCACATTTGGGGCACCATAAATACAAAGGTGAATGACAGCAATGCTGTTGGTAACTTAGCTCCACATTCCCTGACACCCTCAGAGATCATTTACTTCAGTCATGCCATTACTGAGTTACTGGCAGGCTGATATACAGTATGGCAGTAAATTTATATGGCAAAGCATCTCCACACTTGGTTAAGAGCATCTTAGCCATGCCTTACTGGCAACAGCTCACTCTGTCATTAGAATGACTTCTTAAACCTTTGGGCCTGCACAGATCAGCTAATGGTGTGAAACATTTTATTCGCTGTAAACACAGCAAAAAATGAAAAAGAGAAAATGTTATACTACAAGCCAGATGACTAAATCAGTCATGAGCAATGAGGAAACACTACACAGTGACTAGGGGGGCAGACCAGACACCCATCTGTCATATCTGTCCATATTCAGTTTCAAACACTGAGGAGTGCTACGTCACCCCACAGTGTTGATGGCTTGTCTTGTTTCTGTCTGTTCTGGTGAGCAGAATGTTCAAGCATGTGGAGTTTTTAGGAACATAAGGAGATTTCTTTGATTTGGCACAGTCGTGGGCACACATGTAGTCAGAGTCACCAAAGTGTGTTTAGCCATATGCACTTCTTAACTTGGCTTAAGAAAGAAGCTGGCTTTTGCACAGAGTAATGAGATCCTGACACAATGCTGAGTAAACAGTAGGGTTAAAAGGTCATGTGTGGTGACATGTACAGATAATTTCAGTGGGTTTGTGGCTAATTATTATGGCCCCTCCCCTGTTTCCAGGCTGTTCTGGCTAAAGACGGGACTCCAAATAGCATCATAGCATCACACCCTGGTGTCTGTGATGGAAAATGAAGGGTAGAGGAAGGAGCCAAGGAAATGAGGCCAATTTCCCTCTGGGGCCCCAGTAAGAAGTTCCAAACAAAGGAGCCATCAGACCAAAGCCTAACGGCAGTTTGGCCATGCACGTTTCCTGCCAGGTACCCCCTATCGGTGTGTTCTGGGACCTTTCTGTGTAGGTGTCTCACTAAGTCTGTCTTCTGCACTTATTGCATTTAATCCATCTGTGACCATGTCTGTTACAGAGTAACCTCGCCATACTCCTGCCCCTCTTTTTTTAATATTGAAGAGGCTAAATAGCGTGCTTTGTAATGGGCAGGATGAATGATGACCGCAGGAAAGAAAAAAACAAACAATACAGGAGGTGAATTGCTACAGCAAGGCTCCTGTGTAGGGAGGTCACTTTGGCTAGAGGAGTGGGGCCACTGAGGGAGGCTCGCCATGTTTCCAGCAGCAGTAAAACACAACAGGTCTGAACTGTTTGCATGGTAGACTTGAAGATGAAGAATTTCTGTGTGAGTGTGAGAGAAAGCGAGAGATAACTAGTGCCTACCAGAAAGTCAGAAGTTACAACGTATTTGCATGTCATCCAAACCACTACATTTGGTGGGAAATTGGTGTGTGTCCATGTGTGTGTGAGGCCATCAGTTAGTAAGATCTACTCCACTGATTGTGCACACACACACACACACACACACACACACAAACTCCATTCAGTTTCCCACCTCAACAAGTGTACCCTCATACTGGGCCCAGCAGGAGGAAGGCTGGATGCAGAATGGCAATTCAAAATCCAGCACTTGATATATTTAGCTGCAGAGTCCAAACAGCTACAGAAATCATGCACATACCACAGTAAATCAGACACTAAAAATAGCTTTGTTTCGGCTCAGAATTCCAGCTGGGAAGGATCATTTTGTGTTGGTCAGCTTTGATGTCTTCATTTCACATCTGCATGGGTAACAACTGCAGATAACTGGATGCACACAAGTGCATCTGCAATCCTATTGATTTTAGTTCAACAACACACCATAGTCGCTTTCCAGCTCACACTGCAGTCATCATGCAGGGGTGTAGGGACACACCGGTAATCAGGTAAATAGATAAAATGTCCCAAAATAAAAACTGTCTGGGGACCATCATCACATTCTACTAGCTACACTAATATGACTGCTAAAGAGATGGGATTAATGAAACCCGAAATAACCTGCCAGTGTGGTCAGACTTCGTCCCAGCCTTGGGTGTCGTTGGTTATAATAATATATGGACTGTGGCTAGCTCAGCTCTCGCTCTCCTGTTTGCTGGGCCTCATTAGTGCACAATCATGCCTCACTAGTTACGAAGCCGCCTCTGTCTGCCTGGTTGCCAGTGCAGACAGGTGGGTGGGAAAAGAGCAAAAGACTCACACAAAGAGAAAAAGGGACAGCTGCATTGAGAGAATAAGGAGAGTGATATAAGGGTGTAGAATAAGGCCATGGATGTCACAACAATGAAGAGGTCACAAGAGACAAGAGGAAAGTAAAACAAAAGGGGCTCTGCTCAGGAGTGGAAAGAATATGAAAAAAGCTGAAAAATCAGAGAGGAAGGTAAAGGAGAGGGCAGCTGAGATGGAGGCCAACAGAGAGTGAAGGGGTGCAAAAGTTTGTGGACGACTGTGCCAATGTTTCTCTTTCTCCTCCCCCCTCCTTATTTTCCGTCTGACTTACGCAGTCATTTGGCAGCCTGGCTGAGACCACCGGCGTGTTTCCACTTGGCGGTCGTCTGCCTGCCTGTTTATCTGTCTGTCTGTATACTTGCCTACAGGTTCTCTACTGTCTTCCTGGTCATCCACTCAGTTTCTCTTTTTGTCCGTCTTTCATCCAGTTTGAGTGCTAGTCTGTCTGTATGGCTGGCTGACAGTTTCTCACTGGGATCCACTTATGAATGCAGAGCCCTCATGTCACCTCCACCACAGAGTCAGGACTTCTTGTTGTGGACCTGTACCTGCACGTACAGGTCATTTGAAAACACCTGACACTTGTAATACACATGGAACATTACTGTGAATTTTCCTGTGCTTTGGGGCTTTGTGATACTGCTTTTTATTTGCTAAAAGGAAACCAAGTTTCAAATGACATCACATATACACTACAGCTTTTAGTGGTAGTGTATTGATCATCAAAAATACAGAGGTCACTGATCACAGAGTAATGTTACAAAGTAACAGCAGACTTTCTTTAACAAACAATACTTGCCAACAGCTTGCACAGAGCATATTAACCAGACAACAGCTTGGTTTCATTTTGGCCTTTCACAAAGTTCATACAATATACATGAGCTGATACAGTATAATTTGCTGACTGTGATGTTTGTGACAGTTCTGGCTAAAAACGAGAAACCTGCCACCTGAATGGTTTGTTAGTTATCAGACAGGAAATTGGTTAGCCTCAAAACACAGACTAGGTGAACATTTTTAAGACCTGACAGGTCACACTTAAAGACTGTTTACACCACCTTTTGCAGATTGTTTTGTCCTTGACAGTCAAGAAGGAGCACATACCTAATGACTGATTAAACACTGTGGACAACACATTTACCTGTTCTAACAGTAAAGAAACCTACAAATCACGCCAGTTCTTGTGTGTCCTTGTACCAAAACAAATATGGACGTGACAAGCCTGCATGGTTAATAACTGTCCATGGTTTACAGTGTAATTTGTGCTGGAAATGACAAAAATAAATAAATAAAGAAAAAGATGCATGGATGGAGAGGTGTCGGCAACACAGACTGCACAGCTACAGAGGGATGTGAAATGTATCAGTCCTGTTGTAGTGTTGTTGATTTAATGGGGCAGAGGTGTTTATTCTCCTGCCATAGTTCAGTCAGTTTGTCCTCCACTTCAGCTGTCAGGTGCACTTTCACACTGACTCAGAATCCAGCCCTAATTGCAACAGGTAAGTCCATCTGTCCCACCGGCTTGTTTCTGAAAGCACCTGAAGAGTAATGTTTCATATTGTCGAGTTGACAGAGAAACTGCATTCTGCCACGCTTTTGTCTGGCAGCATTTCTACACTGCTTGGGAAGAGAACTTCATCTTTTTTGTGTATATGGTTGCAAAAAAAAAAAAACACTGACACTATAGGGATCTTATATTTGTTTCAGATTCAGACAAATCATGCACAAACACATGTTAACATTCCCTTTAAGACCTGTGTGTGTATGCGTGCTTCATCTTGCACGTGCAGACTTAGCGTTTCAAATGTGTTTTCACCCCAGTGGATGAAAACAGAGGGAATACAGTACCTGCCAGTCATAGCAATAAATAATAGGTTTGTGGTACATTCTTTCAGTGAAAGGTGTCTGGTTCAGTTTTTTCAAGAGATGTTATGATGTATGATGGAAAAAAGTGAGTAAAACTTGCCATCCACCAGGACTCAGCTGTGCTGCGCCTCTATTAATAGTTATGTTTTGAATTTTGGGAAGGAGGGAGACGGATGCCAGGTCAGAACCCATATGTTTCCACAGCTAATATGCAATGAACTTTTAAGCATCTAGAACCAAATTTAGCTCATTATGCTCTTTATTTTCACCACAAATAGAGAAAATACAAACATCCAGACAGAAGAGCTGGATTTTGTGAATGGTTAACCATGTGTTACACTGGTTTCATATAATCAACAATCCATTCAAAGGTGTCACGTTCTTCAATTTCTAAAGCACATTCTCTCTATATAAACCATGGTGATGTCACTGTGGACTAAACCACAAAGAACAGCACCAACACATTTTACAGTAGCATCTGTGTATTATATTGTACGGCAGTATACTGAGACTTTTTGGCTCCATTACATTACATTAGCCAACAGTCTGGCTGAATGGAAAATGAGACGTGCAACAGAAAATGCTGCAGCTTTTTTGTTTTATAGTGGAAAAACAACAAAGCATCCAAAATTAACCACAGGGTGTAAAACCATTCAACCACCAGAGAAATGTTAGGGGGGGGGGGGGTCAAAAGGGTAACAAGGACAATGTCAGCAGTCTTCAAGAGACCGTTATGGAACTATAACTGAAAAGCTCACTCTGTGATTCAGACTGGTTTAAAGTTCAGTTCAATTCTTTATTGCCATGGTTGAATGAAATTTGATTTAGTGAGCTCACTTCACACATAACGTCACATTCTATAACCTCAAAACAAAAGGACATTAAAGGACTGATATGACAGTTGTGTGATGTATGTTTATATGTGTTACAGTGTCAAACACCAGGGTGCATTACGATCTCTAATCGAAGGTTATGATGTTTCCCTTCCCTCCTCAGCTCTCAGTCTTCCCCTGCTCCACTCCTACCCTTTGTATTTTACTTCTCCTCCACTTTCTCCATCAACTTGAAATCCTATTTTTGTTTCATTTTCTCAACTCTGTCACAGGGCTCACTGTAGATGGTGAGAGCATAATAAGGAGAAAGCCAGGCATTAGTGAGGGAGATGACAGTGATGGGTGCAAGCTATGGTTAGCAGGTGTGATTAGAGCTGACAGCTCTCCAGGCTGCACCATGTGCTCCACTGTTAGCCATCACACAGTAAAATACTCCAATTTAATGAACACAGGATATAACAGACCTGTGTGGACTGGACCCATCTAGACTGGACACAGTGGCATTCAGGTAAACAACTGTTATGTTCAATGGTGGAGAGAGCAAAGACTTTACAGACCTTTCCCATTTGATCGATAGGATACTCATACTTTGGTGCTTAAAACAGAAGTTTCCAGAAGCTTGCATATGGTGGAATCTTAAAGGATAGACCAGCAGCATCAAATCTGGGTGGGACAGGTGACACCCTACCCCAACCACTCCAGCAGAACTGCTCAGTGGCCATGGGTCAATCTATGGTGTTGTACTGGGCAGCTTCCAGGTGTGAATAAGTAACTGTGAATGTGAACAGAGGGTTCCTGAAAAAGAGAGGTGGACCTACCTACCTACCTACCCTGAAAAAATAAAGGTTAAAAAACTATGGTAAAGATGGGGAAGGAGTCGGTGTCTTTGTTGACACCCGACGCTGATGTTAAGGTGTCAGTATGCTCAAAAACACTAGGTTTTACAATGTATCATCTGACCATGGCTAAAGGCAAACGTTTTTATGAGTTTTATTTAGTAGCCACACTTAAAGGTGGGGAAAAGCCAGTTGTCATACTAGGATAAAAGCTGATCCCAGTTGACACTGCGGGAGAGGCGGGTTACATCCTGGATGCGTCGCCGGCCTATCACAGGGCTGACGCTTAGAGACACACAACCATTCAAGCATCACATTCACATCTACAGGCAATTTAGTTTTGCCAGTCAAACTATCCATGTTTTTGGGTCAACACGGGCATAGGAACATGCAAACTGCAGGCCTCAGTGGAGCAGCAGGTTCAGGGCCAGACACTAGCCACTGCACCACCTTGCTAAGCAGTGTGAAAACCAAAACCTATTCATTTTACAATGAAGTAACACAGAAAAAGGTGCAAGTTCTCTCATGTGAGAAGCTGGAACCAGCAATGGACTTTTTTCACCTGATAACAGACTTAATCTACATACTATTGCTATCAACTAATATCAATATATTACTTACAGATAATGTACTGGAGGTAGATTAACATTTCTTAATAGAAAGGTATGAGGGGTATCTCCACCTATAGTAATCCTGGGTTTGGAGCAATCAGTGTCATATTTCCATTAATGTTTTTTTTCAGCGTTTCTGTCTGAAAAGCCCTTAAATGTTGTCTTCTAACTGAAAGTAAAGAAAGAGGCTTTGCCATCCATTAGTTTACTGTGGCTTACACATCCCCGTGTATCCAAATTATGCATAAACATGACAGCAGTCCAATTATCTAAAAAGAAATGGCACAGCTAAAATTAAACTTGTATTATTACTTCTTCCTGTGAGGGATTCCCATTTCATATGCTTTAATGCTTTGCTCCAGGTAAACTAAACCTGCTGTCTGCAGGTTTGCCTTAAACATGTACTGTTTTAATAATCACCTCCAGAATAACTCTCACCATCCGTATTGTCACTGTCTGTAATGCTGTCCTCAGACACCTTATGGCATTTAAATCTGGCTACAACTCTATTGCTTTTACACTTAAGCTCATGATTCAGTATTTGCTTGTGATCTCTCAGTGACCTTGCAAAGTGTCAGACCATCTGGCCCGTGCCAAAGCTGTCATGTTGTAAAGCAAAGAATGAAAAGTTCTTATGAATGGCAGAAATATGCTTCTGAAAAAAGAAGAAAAAGCATAGCAGATGGAGGCGGGAAGAACTAAAGTGAGAGCGTGATTAGTTTCAGTCAGGTTAAGAGTGCAGCTTAGTGAACTCAGTGGTAAGATGAGTACTACTGTTTATCAGCACTTACCTGGTGCAGGAAATGGATCACTGGGCTGTTTTGGTTGGGTGCTCTGAGTTAAAACAGATACGGTACTGAAATAACAGCAACAGCGGTAGCAGGGAACAGCTTGTTTTAGTTGTCTCTGAAGTGGAACAGCTGGCTGCGACTACTGGGCCTCACAGTATAACACAGAGTGAGTGGGAGATAGAAGAGGGGGAGAGTGGAGTTGGCGCTCATGGCCAGGGGTTGAGTCTCAGGCCAAAACCTTCATTTTACTCTTTAGAACTTAAGAGGGTTTGTCCTTACTGACATTAAGCTTCAATTCCAAAGTCAGACTCAGTGACAGATACAGCTGCAAACACTTTAACTAATCATAACTAACATTTACAGTAGAAAGAATCATTCATGGAACTGACAAAAACAACATAAGCAACTCAATAAAATGTCTTAACAGTTTCTAATAGTGAGAGGAATCATGCTATAATAGTTTGGACACAGTCCATTGCTCATGGAAAATGGCCCAAAACTATGACTCGAGTCAGACATCCAGCTACTGTACCTGCTCGTTTTGGGAAAACAGCCAGTGAAGAGCCTGAACTCGTTTCCTCTCCCACCAGTTAGCCCACACAGTTTTCTGGTTGATTTCCACCATACTGCAACAACTGTGGGCAACTTATTGATAAGTGACAACTGTTCAAAATCAATCCATAATTATGTAATTGAGAAATAAAAAAAAAAACACTGTCTCTGTGCAACCCCTGGAAGAACTGCTCCCTCTTTAGCTTTAATAGTGCTAAACGCTCTCTCAGCAGTGGATATGGAGTGATCAGTTAAAGCTGCTGATTTTAAATGATCAGCTCCTCCTAAAGGTCAAACTCATCTGACAAGCCTCGTCTTCAGAGGCAAAGCTTTATTTTGTGACTGCACCGCACTGACATCTTTGTTATCAGCAATGCACAGGAGTTGCATGAGGTACCATGGTGCATTCCACATACTGGGCTTCACATGTGAAATTGAAATGGGCCTTCTGTTGAGAGGACATGCAGCGATGAGGTGTATTTTATGTTGCACATAAAGCAGTGGTTTTAGTAAACTTTGAAAACTGCTATTGATGGTACTACAGTACTGTACGTATATGTGTCTTCTTGCGTTCCAGTACTTGTACGTGTAATGTTACTACCAGGATGGCAGGGGTGATAATGTTGCTGAAAGTGAAACATCTTGACTCTGAGGAGTGTTATGCTAGGGCTAAAAAAGTTATCCTTTTTACACTGACATTGAACCGATGTATCATTTTGATATTTAGAAAGATAGAGAACAGGCGTTTTCTTCACGCTGCTCAAAACACCCTACCAAGTGGTGAGTCTTTCTACAGATCATGGATCATCAGCTACCACCCTGCAGGCCACACCCAGACCACCGAAGCTTTCCATCTGACCCAAAGTATATTAATAAAATCAGGAGGAAGCCTTTTGCTATTTAGAATGTATCTATTTATTTATCTAGGATTTTTGTTTCTTCCAAACCCCCCCAAAAACAATGAGATGGGAATGTACTTTTCAATCTGCGGATTCTAAGGAGGTTATAAATCCACATGTCCTCAACACAGCTAAATGAGACCCCATCAAAAAAAATGCACTATGCTATTAACACACTAGTTTTAGGATATGCTTTTATGAATGGAGTGCCACTTGTAGACAAACTCAAATTCTCATTTAACATTTCTATCCAGCCATCATCTATATCGCTTATCCCAAAGAGGGCCGCAGAGGGGCTGGAGGCAATCTCAGTTGTCAGTGGGCGAGAGGCGGGGTACACCCTGGACAGGTCACCAGTCTATCACAGGGCTGACAACGCAGAGACACATCCAGCCGATGTGAAAGAATCAACAAATGCCGACCTCTGCGTCACCTCACGTCAGCTTTGTCTGGGCCAGTCAGGTTGAAGACGTGGCACTTGAACACACAGCCAACAGCCACTAGCACGTACATTCTGCGCCTATGTGACAGAAATAACTCCCTCCTAGCTGAAGTCAAGAGCTAGAATGCAGAAGTATAAGCTATAAACAAAGCAGCTCTCATTCAACACAGCTGCTATTTATAGCTGCTTCTAATTGAGAATATGTCTGATAGGAAGTTGCAAATGACACTGCTGTTCTGTGTTTGGCCTTTTTGGTTGCGGAAGAAGAAAGGAGGTTGTGGAGGTGAAAAAACAAGGAGAAACGGCACTAAATGGGTGAAATCATGCAGACTACACTGACAGGCTGAAGGGGCTTTCCTGAACCGTTCTCTTCTCATGCATTGATTTGCTAAGCTTAACAGCCAATCAGAGTGGTCTCTCTTTGACCAACAAGGCCCAACCATCAACTCTTTGAATTGGCCGTAATGTCACCAACAGAAGCCGACTAGTGTCAATAGTGCGGTACACACCGCCCCAACAGACGCTCACCAACAGCCAACTGTTGGCTTGGTGTGTCTAGAGACAGACAACCACACACACACACACACACACACACACACACACTCTCGGTGTGTTTTCTTTCCTTGGGGGCACTT
>NW_018127902.1:1729874-1747781 GCF_001952655.1 Monopterus albus
GGCATTCCCCCGGAGGAGCTGGAGGAAGTGTCTGGAGAGAGGGAAGTCTGGGCATCTTTGCTTAGACTGCTGCCCCTGCGACCCGGTAACCATAACCACTACTTCCTTAACACCTAACCTCATCCTAACCCTAAACCATGTTTCCACCTTAAAATTCAGTGATTTCCTTGTGGGGACTAGCTTCTGGTCCCCAAAAGTATGGCCAAGTCCCCACAGTGTGCGCGTGTTAACAGGTTTCGGTCTTCATGATGTAAGTAATACAAAGGCACACACACACACACAATTTACAGTCACCAATTAACCTAAGATGCATATCTTTGGACTGTGGGAAGAAGCTGAAGTACCTGGAGAGAACCAACACAGGTACAGGCAGAACATGCAAACGCCACACAGAAAGGCACCGGGTTGGCAGGGGCTCGAACCCAGCACCGACATCATTTGAACTGTCTAACAAGACAGTAGTCCAGCCTGATCATAGGCACTGATGCACATACATATCACACCATTTGTCTCGGCCTTAGCGCCCAATACAGTGACCTCTGTGCCCTCTGAAAATGTATGAAATCGACGGCCAAATGGCCTTGCCCTTCAAATTATGAAATTTATGGTTTGCCTCTGAACAATCAGTTGCACTTATCCATCATTACTCATATTTAATATTTTGTTTATTAGTGTTGCTTGTTTTATTGCAGTGAAAGAGCTCTTGTATCTTGGAATTGGATCAGAACTGAAAAAATGTGGATCAGCCCATCACTAACTCAAAGGGGACTGTGCCTTTGTGGGATAGCTTACCACCACATATTTGAGTATCAACAATGCTTTTTTCCCATGGTGTTTAAAACTGGTTAGATACAATGTTTTTTGTGTATTTTTATTGTTTTTGTTTCATTTGTGATGGTTAATTGATTGGCCGTTTCTTGTTAGTTCTATTGTGTTTTATTGTGGATTTACTGGCTGATGTACAGCACCTAGGTCAACTCCTCTTGTTTTTAAATGTGCTCATACAGTAAATAAATACTGGTTGATTGAGATTTATTGATTTTACTGCTGGGCCGCCTATCAAATATTAAAGAAAAAAGAACGCAAGAGATTTTTAGAAGAAACATGCTTAAAATATACTGAGAGAGAAATTAGCAGCACATTCTTGTTATTTTATAAAAGGTATATGTCAGGTCCGCTCGACGCGACCTGCCTCTCTTTCTTTTTTCCCCTCCTGCTCTCCCTTTTTGCGGGATCAACGCCTCAGCTGTGTCGCATCGGGTAATTAGTGACTCGTGGGTCGGTGCGCACACCTGAGGCGTATTCCGGTGATTTGTTGGCTTCCTTATTTATACCTCTGGCAGACGCCCCGTCGTCGCCGGAGCATTGTGACATGTAATGGACAATACTTACCCTATGTAAGTGACAAATGTTATGTTTGGCCCGCATATTTTTTAGACGTGTGTAAGATGCTACGCTGACAGTATCTGTGCGTTTTGGCTTGACCTTATCACGCTAATTATGCGGTTAGCAATACAGAAATACGTGCTTTGTCTTCCACGCTGATAGTCTCTGTGCTGTGGATTACATTGTTTACGTTGGTTCTTTTTGTTCACCTGTCCGTTCTCATCCTCCTGCTATCCTAGTTCCTGTCATTAGTTTGTGTGTTTACCGTCCTGGTCTCCTTAGTCATCAATGCCCTTCCCTTGTTGTATGTATTATGGACCCTGTTTTGTTGTCATGTTGTTTTTATTCCATTAAACCACCTTTTTGTACTAGCAACTGGGTCAGCCATCTTGAGTCCAACCCCAGTTCTCCCTCACCCTCCTGGTGAGGGGGACTAAATCGTAAGAGAATAGAACAATTGAGACATTTTGCGTTAACTTTACCCGTTAAACATTTCTTCCCCGGCTACACTCAGAGGCTACTTAGCTAAGAGTGATAAGACAACGGTGGGTCAAGCAGCTCTACAATAATCTAACTTACAATTAACTGTTAGCGATACAGCCCCTGGCTCCTGCTCACTCCTCTGATGCTCCTGCCTCTTTGCTGCTTTTGTTATCATCACACGTGTTGTACCAAAACTGTTCCCCCATCGAGATGCGTTTCTTAGTACTTTAACCCGACTCCTAATACTTAAGCACAGAAGAGTACACCACAGAAAACATAAGCTTTAACAGGGGGAACAAACTTAAAACACCAGCCCTTGTTATTTGAGGCAGAAAGGCCTAGGGGAAATTGTCTGAACTTCCCGATGGCCATGTCTGCACCTGAGCTACATTTTCAGACAGGCTGTTAGCAGCTAATATTAGCAAAATAGTAGCTGAGGGAAAATGCTAGACTGCTGGCAGAGTGAGCGACCGACAGAGTTTCCTGACTTTTTAAACACATTTCTTTTAGGTTTATCATTTATAAAGTTAAAAGCAGTATGAACAGGGTATTACTGGGGAGGAGATCTAAAGCAACTCATAGTTCAACAGTACAGTGAGCTCTGAAATGTGACATGCGAGGAACACACAGTGAGAGTTGTGCTGCAAATAGCACTAGCTGCTGCAGGCATGGGAATATAACACACAAGTGACAGCCACAGAGAATGTTAAAGAAATGACACCCCATCACTAGCAGAGGATCAGCAGTAGTAAGTAATATGCATTACAGAATCATCACCCTGGGTGATGGGGAATAACTGATCCATAGTCCTCTGGGTGGTATTACTTCCTACTCCTGTAAAGTGATGTGGAAAACCATGCTGAATCAATCCAGGACACTTTCTCTTAAGTCTCATATTTACATAAATAATGTGTGTATTTGCTGCAAATGTGTGTATTTGTGTGTTGTAGTCTTCAGCATACAGCAAACATATAAACGTGGCCATTAGAATTGTGCAAATGAAACAAAACATTTGAAAACCCCGTAAAAGAGAAAGTAACAGTTCAGGTCCACAGCATACTAGTTTCCTGCCATCTGTCTACATGTTATAATGCCTTCACATCTAAGCAATAAAGCTCAGTTGGATTAAAAACCAGTAAACAAATTAGGTCTTCACAGCAAGGCGCTTCAGCTGAGTATTCAACTTGATATATTGGACCAAGATGCTGGTGAGACCAAAGGTCTGCCTGTTCCTGGTCATGAATATTCAAATGAGATGTTCAATTTGTGTTGGGAAATTATTGGAAAGCTACAGATGCATGCAAGATTTTCCCCCAGGCCTGGGTGAAACCATATTATGCACAGACTGACTTGCTGAGCTACCAATTCTGAAATTAAAGTGGAATCTCCTCCCTGTTCCCTTAAAGAAAAAGTCAGCCTGTTGACATTTGAAGCTGCTGGCAAAATCCAATACATCTGCTGAGTTAAGACTTTATAAATTCTGCTTGACATGAAGGAGCTTTACACGACTGCTTAAGTCTGAACTTTGTAGGTTAAAAAACCTGGGTACAAGAACTCAAAGGGGAGCTAAAGAGAGCAAAACAGCTTGGCCCTATCAAATTTGTGTGATGTTTTATCTAATATAACAAATCAACTAAGTTTTGCAAGGAAGAAGATGTTGCAGCAGTGACACCAGCAAATAGCATGACATTAATTTGTTCCTGTATTGCTGACATGGGAACTGTGAGGTATGTACAGTACCCACAGTATGTAATCACACAATCTGAAACACATACTTATCTCTATAGTACCTCTGACTGACTTCCTGCTCTGCTTGGCCTCATTGAGGCTATGTGTAAGACTCAGCCGAGAACCTGAGAGATGCAGTATCCTGTATATAAAGTACAGTATAATATATGTGTATTGTTAATACATCCATCTGCATGGTTGGATATTGTAACAATATTTACCAGATTGTCACGTCAGACCTGTCTTGGTTTATGAAACGAAGCAAGTCAGTTTATAAAACACAGTCTTTGCAGTGTGAGTGACATATTCCACACCACATGTTCGTGTTTTCACACTTCTAAGTCAAGAGTATGTCAGATTTCAGCAGCTTGGCATATGGTACTGTGTAAAAGTCTTAGGGCATCATTAGATTTGTTGTTTTAGCAACTTTATGATGTCTATATATTTATTTATTAAAATACAACTAGAAAAGAGAGAAAATATGTTCAAAGCATTAAAAAACACACAAAAATTTCAAAAATGAAGTCAGCAAGCAAAATGGACACTTTAGATGCAGTATTCAAGCTGTTCTGAAGAAATCTGAAGACTCTGGAGAGGTCAAGGACAAAAACGGGAGTGAAAGACCAAGATAACTGTCCAAATATGATGAGACGTTTCTCAGAGTTTCTTCTTTGAGAGACTGGAGGAAATCCAGCAAGGACCTGGCTCAACATCTGGCAGCTCCATCTGGTTGCCAAATTGATCCTTCTACAGTCCGAAGAAGCCCGATCAGGAATGGCCTTTGTGAAGGACAGCAGCCAAGAAATCACTTTTTCAGAAGGAGGACAGGGAGAAAAGCCTGAGATATGCAAAGGTTCACAAAGACTGGAAGAGTCTCGTGGAGTGATGGGTGAAGTTGGAAATGTCCAGCTCCACTCATGCACAGTATGTGAGAAGAAGGACTAGAGAGAGGCGGAAGAACGAGAGTAGCAGCCTTCAGTGAAACATGGTGCAGGGTCTGTCATGGTTTCAAGACTTCAACAGAGTCTCCCCAAAGGAATTCAAGCTGTGCTAAGTGCAAAGGGAGGTCACACTAAATACTGACTTTGGACTGTAGAAGCTGTTTTGTTCTGACCATTGTGTTTTTTAATATTGTGTACATCTCTCCTGTATTTTCTGATTATTCCTTAATAAAGAGACAGAGAAATAAATATAAATTATCATTACAACCGTGCTAAAACAGCAAAGGTAATGGTGGCTTGTTTCAAGGATCTTCAAACTGTGAGAAGGAAAAAAACATTCCTTGGATTTGAAAGTGTACTGTCCTCTGATAGGTCAGTATTACTGGACTCTTCAAGACATAATTTACAAGTTGTCACACTTTTTGTCACAAAATTTTTCATCCTAAATTTCCATGTCTGTTGGATTTAGAGGTTGGAAAATACAAACATGGCCTTTTATGTGCACTGTGGACCAGAACAGGTGAGACCCAACAATCTGATAAATATTTTTGCCAGTAGCACATCACACTGTAAAAACACATCTGTGGATTTGTATAGCAGGAGCAGTAGATTGTTAAGTGACCCTTACAGTAAAGTTCAGTTTATTCATCTACTGTACATATAAATATTTCAGTGATTATATCCCTGTCATTGCAAGAAATGACATGTGCTGTCTAATCCTCTGGGATGCCATTACATCCAGTACTAGAAAGCATGTCCACATGCACTAAACGATTTTCACTGCATTTCACATGTGGTTGGCCACAAGAGCAGCCAATGAAACCAAAGATTAAATATGGTTCTACAACTACATTTGTCATTCTTGTCCTGAACCTCCTGAAAAACTGTTATCATTATGCATTCAGGTTGTCACACATCAAACATATGGAATCCTATTTGAAATATGAAATCCTATTTACTATCGATTTCATATGAACTCGTATTTACTCTCGTCTATTTTAGAGACTGTTTTCATCAAGACTCCAGTGATACTACAATTCCATAGCCAGTTTTTAATGCATAGATACTTTTCACCCACCCTGTTTAAACTGAAGTACACTGTTGGCGACCACTAATGCAACCAGCTTTCACCTACATCCAGTTCTGCCATATGTTCCACCTTCATTTTATAGACTTAACTACAGTCAGGACAAACAAATGTGGACCAGGATCACATCCGCAATCAAAGCACCTTCACTTAACTGAAGTCCAAATGAATAGGTTATTTCTAAATGACTTTTCATTGTACAGTATGACCTCAAGCTGCATTAATGATCAGTGAAGCCTCACCAACACATGTAACACAGTGTCTAACACACTGGCTTTGTCCGCAGGTCACACGAAGAATAAAAATGCTATTTCAGAATGTGTAGAGGGTGAAGGCTGAAAATGTCAGGACAAATGTGGGTTTTCTCTTTTAGAAACTCCACACATTGAAATCGTGACATTCACACACCAAAGCATTCCCAGACTCCCACGCAGATGCGCACAGCAGCAAACACTATCAAGTGAGGGGTTAATAACCTGTGCTGGTGACTCACCAGCACCCAGCTATGTAGCGTTTCAATACGAGAGACCAATAAAGGGCAACAACATCCATTCCCTGCACCTTGGAAGGTTTGTGATTTATTACATGCTGTGTGTGTTCATCTGACAGGTCTTTTAGTGAGTCTACATTTGCATCAAAGTATACATGCCGGTCCCTGTGAAATCTCTTCTCCCACCTCACATCCCTGCAGAGATCACTCTGCACCGAGCTCTGCTGGAGTGTCACATACATTTAGCTTGCTTGCAGCCCTTCAGTGACTCACCACACTCTGGCCAAAGAAAAGGGCCTTGTGCATTTATTTACAAGTTGTACAGTACACCTACACTCTGACTGTGGAACAGGAGCAAGAGCTATACAGCCACAGAGACAGAAGAAGAAGAAAAGAGCGCATGAAAAGATGCTCACAAGTTCAGTTAGAACAGGTGCAGAGGAAGGGAGGAGATAAATCTGAGGAATATCAGAAGATACTAGAGGAAATTTCTCCTTAAATGCATTGAGAAAAATGCATAACTGAACAGTGTTACAACACTCTCTTTAAGCTGCACCAGCAGTAGTTCAGTTGCTTGTTCCCGAGAGCTCAAAGAAAAATAAGGAATATGCTCAGAGGCAGCTTGTGTGTGCGCAGAGTCATGTGGTGAATGAAGAAGTACATTTGTTGAAGGCCATTATATTGATCACTGCTACTGTGCATGTACGTAGCAGTAAGGAAGAAGTGCCAACCTGGCAGAGGGATGGCATCATCCACCAACATAAGGACAGACTAATCAGAGGGAGAACAAGGTCACGTGCGAGGCAGACCCACTGTAACTCTGAGTGTGAAAAGGTGATGTACATGTTACTGGGAGAAATGACAATTGGGTGTGAATATACAATCAATTCGATTTTAAAACATGTTCATGAGTGAGTGTAATATGTTCAGGTGCTAACATACGGGCTTCATACAATATCAGAAACTGCTTCAAATGTATGCACGTTGGATGTTTTGTGTGATGCAGCCCACAAAGTTTTCATATCTTATTTTTCACAAGCTACCTGCTATTAAGGAATCACTGTTTGATATGCAACACATTTAGATATTAAAAAATGAGGTGTCTCAAGTTTTATGCAATTTTTTGATGCCAGATTCTTACACGAATAGTTCAATCACCATAAACTGCCATAGATCTTGAAGAAATTGTGCAAGTACAACCAAATTGTAATGGCTGTAGGCAAAGGCGAACGTGTTGAAATTAACTTAAATAATCCAGTGTTTATGAGTGTGACTTATTTAAAACTGTGTGTATATTGACAGTTGGTATTACCAAGAGCCTTATGTCCTGTCAGGTTGTGTATTTCTGTACAATAATTTTTAACAAGTCTTTTAAAAATAAGAAATTAAGATCATTATGCAGCCATGGCAGAGTTGTGTTTTCTCTGCTTACTTTCTTTTTTTCAGCTCTTTTAAGGTAGTCCAACAAAAGTTGACCACAACTAAACAAACAGATCAGTGTGCTGTATCAGATTACACCATTATGGTGCTGATAACAGCATCCTTTATTTGGTAAGAGCACAGCTTTGTTTGGCACATCTACATTCACCTGTTCTCAGTGCATCTTCTTCTGTGGTGTCTGGACCTCTGTAACTCACAACCCCGACATCACAAGGCTAATATTATTAAAATGCTCTGGTTTTTAAAGTGTGGAAAAGTAAAATACACAGGCTTATTCTCAGACTTGTATTCACAGGATATTGCTGTGTATTCCTCAACATGCTGGTGCATTACAGTCAATGTGCTACAGCAGGGCCTATGACTGTCAAAACGACAAGCATCACAAGATACCACTGTGCTGTGGCACCAAGTGTATTTTCAGACTCAAAATCTAATTGAATCCACTGGACAGCAACAAGTTGCCCACAGCTGAAGTCAACAATGAAACCCAATAATGTAATCAAGCAACTCTAAACAGGCTTCTGTTTACTGAGTTACACTCCTGAGATGTTGCCGTTGCATTCGAACAGCTGTAGACTACCCTGACTCCTCAGCATTACCACACTATGCTCACATGCTGTTCACATCTCTGCCGTTTAAACTCGCATAACAAAACACAAACAGCCAACACAGCATAGAAACCTGACTGAATGCTAATTTATGAATGAACAGAGCCCTCCTTAAACCAATCAACAGAAACAGCACCTGCATTTAAATCCCATTCACCGGCTGCTGTTAATCCAACTAATGATTTAAGCAGCAATCCTCACATGCACCCATAATGGACAGAGTTCATTGGCTACAAGCTGCTTGACTGTACATGAATTAACAGCAGCAGCACTGATCGTGTACACGGAAGCGCAGCAGCCTTGGCTGAGGGTTACCAAGGCATGTGCACGTGGGATGACTGTTACAAACAGTCCAAATGCTCTGCTAAACAAACGTACATCTCTGTTGTTGCTAGCACTTTGAATCAAATTTACAATGAGTGACTGAATCCTGCTAAGAGTAGCATAAGCTACAAACTCACATGAATGGGTGCTGGCTTGTTCAAATCTGTGGAGAGTGAGTACACTGATGCTTGCTCTTTTAGTCCAAGAACCCAGTCTTGGTTAAAAAGCTAAAAGTAAAGGGAGCAGGACCATTGACATTTTTCCATCTTGACTTTAGTTTTGTGAATACTACTGGAGATATGCAAACACTGCTATCTGTTTTATTTACATTTATACAGTACGTCCATACATTGCATCACACATTTTCTCTCATTCTCTCTCCTTTATGTCTGTCTTACAGACTTTGTTTTGTTTTACACGTGCTCTCCTTTCAGTTTCCGTGGCTGTCATATCATCGTTGTCCTTCTCAGCTCCATCTCTCTTCGCCTCCCTCTGTTTCTCTGCCCTTTCTTTCCGTTTGCTGAACTATGCTCCAATTAGTTTGACCCCACAAGACAGCAGTGTACCAGGAAGGGCTCTTTACAAAGACACACACACACAGTGCTTTATTAACCTTTAGTTTTATACTAGCCACCTTATTGTTGAAGACAATGAGTGCATATTGTATAACATACATGAACATTTGTGCTTCACAGCCAATAGAAACTATATTATTATTTAAAGAGCCCATGGCATGCTCATTTTTAGCCATTTAATGTTTAATCCTGAGTACCTCTAGATTAGCTTTGCACCCATCATGACTCCAAATAGTCTGTAATTATTTCAGAATGATGAAACCAGAGAGCCTCTTGCTATAAATGAGAGGAGAGTTTGTGAATGCTCACACCTCCTACTGCTGGTGGTGTGTTGAAATCGGCTTCACCATTGAAATGTGATTCCCCTAAACCTGAATCCTATCATTATCCTAACCACAATCAGTGACGGGGTCGCTACATGAAACCGAGTTTTGAACAGGGGAAGTACATCGCGATGGGAGAACCAAAACACTGACAAATAATCTATGTTTCTGATAATGAACACCTGAAATCCTACCTGACATGTTGGAGCCAGAATATGAAAGTGGACAGCACAACAAACTGCAACAGCATTAATTAATTTGACTTTCTCCTCCACAGATAGGTAAACAACAGTATATGTACTGATGAAAAGAGATGTGTAACACTAAACAAAGTGGGTAATTGAGAAACTCCATATTTTAATGGGCATAACGCAGACACAGTAAAGACCTGGAAAGGTTGGTTACAAATTACACAAATATGTTTTCATTTGCTTTCAAAACTTTTCTTATGATATCAAAAGTGACTCTGTAATCACTGTCAAATCTTTTGTACCAATGACAGCAAGGGAAGTATCAATTTCCTGAGCACAGCATGACAAAGAGTAACATTGATGACACATTTAGATTAGCTTTACTAAAACTAAAGGTTACTACTGTTGTCACTGTTCAGAGGGTGGACTACTTCACTGCAGCAGCACGGTCTGATATACTGTAGTTTATGTTTGTTTTTTTAATACTTGGAGTAAAGATCAAGGTAAAATCATACAAAACACTGTTGTTATTGTTGCTGCTGGGCAGTGTTTCCTCCACTAGAAAGCATAACAAACATAAATGTCTTAAAGGAATAGGCCAATATTTGTCAAATAGATTTATTTGCTTTTATTTTAAAGAGTAAGATGAGAAGATTGATATATTACCACTCGTGTCTGCGGGTTGTGTACAGTGTTAAAGTCAGGATGTCGTTGCCAGGTTTTTTTTTTACACCTTTGTCCAGTTCAGAAATCTGCCAAGTAACCACACCAAAACTAGGCTGCTGTTTTACTGTCCTGTTTGTGTATGATTAAAAACAAGATGATGAAAAAAGTAAGAAGAACAAATTCAAATAGCTCTGCCCACACATCCTTGAAAAAATAGAAAAAGATAGTTGCCTGGAGGGGTAGAAAAAAAAAAATAGAATTACCACCTCGCAGTTGAAACCCAATGCCAACCAGTCAAGTTCACGGGAATGGGACAGACATGAAGACACAGTGTCCTTGACCTTACCCTATACCACTGACTGTATATAGAAGAAGGTCAAACCCACCGTGGCGTCACCCGTTGGTTTTCTGAAGAGCAGTTTTGAAGGTCACGTCTTGGCGCCGCCATATTGGTAGTGTTGCACTCCGCCTGCTATGGCTAATCCAAAAATAGGCGAACAGGTGGAATATGAGTGGAGCTGAGGCAGGCTGAATGAAACTGGCCTCCAGTGGCAGGACCCTCCTGACTGTCACTCAAAGTTGCCATACTCTCAATTATGTGCAACTTTTAGCCTTAATATAATTTAAACAGATGAGTTATATAAGAATTCACTCCCTGTATGGAATGGGAAATTAGAGACTAAAGGCTTTATTCTATTATAAAGCCTCGTTCGGTTCTTTCAAACCAGGAACTCAGTGAGACGAAGCGGACCACTTGAGTATATAAAAAAATATAACCGTGCTGGTTTATTCAAAGAGTCACAGGCAAGAATTAACATTACACGTCCAGGCATCTTCCACCCCCAAAGCTGCTCGCAGGCAGCCCGGAAGAAGAAAGACCCCTGGACCAAGAAAACCTATACAATATTAATCATTTCTGGGCTAGCCCATACTACACAGGGCGTCAAACCGTGACGTCACCTGATATGCCAGCTTGCAGCTGACTATAACGTTAGCCAAAACATGAGGAAAAGTCAAGGTGTGTGGCTGTTGTTTTCCTGACTGCAGCCTTTCTCTGCTTTAACTAACCTTGCATTTAACAGCCTGAGGAAGACATCCTGGCTACACTAACATCTTCTAATACAACAGATCTCTAATCAATATCTATCTAACTAAGAAATTACCTAACAAGACCAAAACTAGCCTTAATTGTATTCCCTGCATTGGAAACCAGAGGTTACTGCATTTAGGCGCCTAAAATGTCAGCACTACAGCTTTCAATAACTTGTACTGCATATTTTCTTCTATAACTGCTGTATACTCAGCTGTTAGGGGTCATTAAGCATGGTAGTCAGTAATCTAGAAAAGAGCAACAAACCCAGGTTTTCTTCAAATACAAATGTGGATAAGCTCGGTTTAGCACAGCATCCATTTTGCGCCTGGATAAAAACCGAAGCAGAAAACCCATCCGGCCAGAGGTTGAACAACTGCTCAGCACTGTGAAAGGGCCTATTTAACACCTCAGATGCTGTGAGATAGATAGTGTAGTGTAGCAGCATCTATCCTCATACAGAATTTCAATAGCTATTCAAAAGTGCTTCTCTCTCAGGTCCAATCAAGCAGGCTGAAAGGCTGCAGAAGCACTTAAGCAAATCCACATGTATGGTGAGTGGTACGCACAATGCATTTATTTTGCTCTCGACCACACGTTCACTGACACCTTCCATTTTGCATCCTCATCTCTCTGAATAATACCAACTACTGAGCAGGAAAAGAGAAATAAGAACACTTGTGACGAGGATGATGAAAAGACCAATCACAGTAAGGGGATTGAACTTATTTGCATGGTGATTTGAACGTCAGTCATACCTCCATGTGCATATTTGCTCTGAATCGTTTGTCTACAGGCTTGGAGCAGTTGGTCAAACTCAGCTGCTTCCCAGCACATAGCAGCTGTCATTGTAATGGACATGTTAATGTCTTTGGAACATTACAGACAGCCTTTCTCACTTCCACATCTTGCAGTCAGTCGCAGTTGCTCTCTCAAGCTAGCTCGTCTGCTATGTCAGGTCATCACTGGTCTACAGTGTGAATTTCCATTTTGTAGTTGAACACTTGAGATATTTGAGCAGGTAGACTTTGCTTCTGTAACAAATCCACTGAAATCAGCTGATTTCACAGCTTAATTTTGCTGTTTTAATTCCAGATGTGACTGAGCCCCACGAGAGAAAACTGGAAAACTGCTGAGAGGACACCACAGTTGATCATTACTCTTTGTACTGTGAATTTTAAAGAAAACTTCATGCTTGTAAAAGCAAAAACTGTCGGTAGCTAACTACCACAACTTTCTCACTGTCATCTTATGGTACAAGCTGCAAATTCAGAACAAAAGAAAACAAAAAAATACATTTTGTCCATGTGCAGGGGGCAGGACAATGTGGTATCCCACCAGGAAGAGAAAACCTTTTTTTGGCACATGCAAAAGATGACTAATGTTTACTGGAATAAATGGACACCATCTTGACACATGATATTTCACTTCTCATAATGCATCCATGGTTGTGTGTCAATAAGTAAACTGATGCCATTGCCATTTAAAAACCAAACAACTGAGTTCTTCCTTGGCCAACAACTTCTCACCCGATTTCACTGAAATGCGTGTGTCAGATTGTGAGATATCCTGCAAATGTAACCAAAATCCACTATAACCAAACCACTACATGCAGACATTTCAGATATCCTGACCGGCTCTGCCTAGCTGACTGGTGCGGGTTTCTGTGTGGAACCACCTTCCAGATTAACTGGGGGGCAGTAATGCTCAACAGGGTCCAATTCCCCATGAAAAACCTAAAATTTCAGTCCATACACTGCAAAAAATCCAATGTTCCTTAACAAACAGCAGCAAAACAGATTTTTTGTCACTTGAAGGCTTGAATGTGAGACTAAATTAATAAATGATGATAACTAAAAAGACCAAATGTGTTTTACAATTTAACTTTGACATTTCAAAAGCATCTTCTTGGTTCTCACAAGTGCACAGGAATAAAAACAAATGTTATTCGCATTCACCACTTAGTCTACCTGCAGAGTTCTCACTAATAGGAATGCTAATGGTTTTTGTACTCTGCTATATCAATTGCATTTAAAAACAGGACTTTGTGTGAAATGCATTTCCTGTTTTAGAGCAGCCAGTAATTCTGGCTGTCAGTCGCAGCTGAACAGTGACAGGGAGGGGGTTATCACTCAACTCCTCATTAGAGAAAAAACAATCCTCCATTGTTGTGCCTTCATGCAGAGATTATTTGGAATTTATTGGCATGTTGACAGCGAGAGGATAAAAGCAGAGGTTTCTCCAGACAAGTGTGACCATACTGTTAGTCTATATGTGCTTCTAGTATCAAATACTCAGTTGCTCTCAAATTTTTAAAATCTGTTCAAATATTTCTGCAAGATAAAAGAGGTTTTCAGTCCATTAGAGTCTGGAAACTGAATGCAAATTTGTGCAATTTGTAGATAAATAAATGTCATTAATTTTTTTTTCTGTTATATTTCCATATCTCTCTATCTACCTCAGCTTTTAGTGATTTCCTTTCCTTCCAAAGTTTCAACAACCCTTTACCAATGCTCATGAAGTCAGACACAGATTTAAGTCATTTAATGTGACTAAATTATTCAGAATCAGTAGGGCATTGTACTTATTAACAGTATTGGCAGACAGCAATATCTCCAGCCTACACTAAGGTTCATTAGGGTAAATTAATGAGTAAAAGAATGAGGCAGCATATAGTGTACACGGTGAGCCTCATACAGAGGTTGATATATCAGGCTTTTCAGACTGTGGACATGAGGTTACCCTTAATATTCATGTCAATTAGGAGATGAATGCTTTGGGTACATAACTGTGCATCTGAGGAGAGTGAGAGGAACGAGACTGAGGGAGGAAAAAAGGGTGAGAGAAATGGAAACCTGCTGCAGTGAAAGGTTTGAAGAGAGGGTGAGAAAAGGATATGAGTGAAAGAAGTATAAGAAGATCCACGTGACATCCAAGAAACAAATGAGGGACGGTGTAAAGGCTCATTGCTACATTAGCTAAAGTTCTGTTTTTGCTCTATGCAACTCCTGAGGGTGCTTTACCCGCTAAATGCTCCACTATGTTTGCAATCTAGTCGCTAACTTTGACTGCTGTTTGATGCTGGACAAGTATCGCACAGTTTTAGTACTTATTCACTGATAAAAAAAAAGCTGCCTGTTGCAACTGAAAACAACACTATGAGATTTGTGAAAGTAAAACAGTAATGTTGCAGTCCAGACAACAATGACCTGACAGATGCTACAAAGCTCTGTAAACTCTACTGGGGGACATGCGGTTCCATGCCTTGTACACGGCGTACTGTACTTGCACTTGGTTAACCATCCTCTTCTGTTGAGCCTTCTTCAACTTCTACAATGGTTTTCAAACATTTTGTGCCCAAGACACACCAATGGGCCTAAATCTCAAGGCACACCTGCATATCGATGAAAAATTGCCTCCATACCATGTGCTATCAGTCTATAAACATTTTTTTTTTATTTACTTATGACTCATAAAATGAGCAAGTGAGAGAGGAGGGGTCGATCTGGCATCAAGATGTAATCTCTCTTTACAGACCAAATTAAGAGGAGAGATGCTCTGGGAATAAAATTTAATTTGCATACAAACAGTATCAACAGAGAAGAGTATGCCGAGTTGCCTGGACTTGCCTCGCAGCACACCATTTGGGAACCACTGAGGTACTGTACACTTCCTTACTGTCCCACCTCATCCTTCCATCTACTCCTCCATCTTTACATGAATGCATCCTCTCATCCCATCGCTTATCCTCTCCATCTTCTTTCTTTCATACAGTCCTGTGCCTACTATACCTCCACCATCCCTCCCCTCTCCTTGTACCACCTGGGCCTCAAATTAAATGACAAGATGTCTGAGAAAGATCCCCACACTTTTCCTTTTTAGCCTCCTACACTGCCCAAACCAGCTTTGCCTGACAATCTCCAGGTTTTCTACATTTTTTTGTAATTTGAGTGAGGTTGCCCTTTAAGGTTTGACTGTTGCAGAGAAAGGAAGTGAATTAATGAAAGTACAGAAGTCCTGGCAAATCTGGCAAAGTAAAATTATAATATCTATATCAGGAGATATAAGAGACATGAAGAGCATTCAGCAGCAACTGAGTTGGCTGTGGCAGCCAAGATGGAGGTATAACTGCAGGAGGCTCTTGAGAGATGGGGATCGGGTAAGAAAAGAGTTAATTGAGGCGTGGGGGTCTTCTTCAACAGCCACGTTTTAGTCCCCCAGCAGGTCACATGGTGCAGATGATGAGATGTGCGGCGGTGGTGGTGGTAGGGGGGAGTTCGAGTGAGGGGTCTATTTTTGAGCACTGCCCTTCTAAAGTATGAATGCCCCCGCCCCAGCACCACCACCTCTTCTCTCTTTGCCTTGTCCATCCCTCCCTCTTTTCTCCCCTGGCATCCCATTTCTCTGTGTAATTAGCCTTCTAATTAAGGCTGTGGATGTTGAGAGGATGAATGCCCACTGTCGGCCCTACCTCTCTCTCTGTGTCTGTCTCTCTCTCTCTGCATGGAGCCTGCAAGCTGCACTGTGAATCTGCAACACAAAGACTCCGAGCTGGCTTCTCTGACACATTCTGCTTTTGTATACTGAGCTCTGATTTGGTATGAAATAAGCATAAAATGCAAATATGCACTCTAGGCGTCAAAAATGAGAGAAATACAATGTATTTCCACACCAGCAAAGGATTATATGGTGGAGACATGACTAGAAACAGGCACCAGTGATATTAAAATAGCACAATGAAGAGTATGGAGGTTGGGGCTGTGGATGAATGCTTTGGTTTTCCTTTCAGTCCAGCAGCCTCCACTTCAAGTCCCAAAATCCCTCTGAGAAGTTCTCTAGTGCATTATTATAAATGAAAATAATTGTACTTAAAACATCAAATGCCTTTACTTCAATCATACCTATAAACCTATCATAAACTATACTGTAGTAGCTTTTTCATATGACAGGATGATATAAACTTCACAACAGCCCTATGGCCATGCCTGTCCTTGCCTTGGCATATGGCCGTGATGCTCTGTATTACACAGTGTTACACAGCTACAGTGGTCAATGTGTCCTCATCCACTGTGACAGAGGTCTTAATTCGCTTAGATCTTCTCAAGTCCATCAGATCTGAGGAGCAGTTGTTGTAAATGATCGTTCATGTTCAGTCACTCACATAGGTGTGTGTTTATGTACGTATCAAGTAGAACGATGAGCTTATTGAAACTGTTCACCCTGGAGCGCTCCTCATAAAAACTCTGTGAAAGCTACATGTAAGTTGGCAGAATATGCTGTAAAATTTAAGGTATTCACTCTTTGCTTGGTAACATCGACACACATTAGCCTTTAACCAATTTACCCTTTAAAAAGTCAACAGCTGAATGCTGATAGAGAATGAGGGGAGAGAGAGACTAGTGCCTGGTTCCAGTACCAGGAACGCTAAGATTATATGGTCAGCGACAGCAGCTTAAACTCTGATGCCACAAGGGCGCCTGATCAGGTCAATTTTTGCATGACAGACAAATGATATGACCTGTATCCCTCCAACAACACTGTTCCAAAAACATTACAAGCTACATCAAAACAGCCAATAATATACAACCTGAAATACTACAGCAGGTTGTAATTCATTTGTTTTCTGAACAATTCCATTATAAATCATCAAAAAGGTGAAGAGGCTACTTTCACAGTTCTGATTCATCAGCCTATAAAAAGCTGTAAATAAATCTAACAAGCTGAAATTTGAATGAATTTGCCAGCATTGACCCTGTTTATTGCTGCTCTTCCTGCCATCCAACACCTTGATTTTATCAGAGTTGGGGAGATATTCAGGGCTGAGGATGAGTATGGTAGGTACAGTATGTGGATTCCCAGGTGGACACTGTCCATCCATTACGTTTTCCACTCCCCACTGACCCATACACCTTCAGTTAGTTCAAAGGCCCAGTGTGCAGAAAGCCACTGTCATTTGGATGCAGACTGGCTAGTAACATCACATAGAGAATGTTCATGCACGGTGCATGCATGTGTGTAGGTGTTTCTGTGCAGTGTGGACAGAAGGATGAATCCATAGAGGTATTATGGATTAGATGATATGTGGGCTTTAATTGTGTGAGCATTTATGCATGCTTGTGTGGCTGGTGGGCATAGGCAAGACTGGTCATTGGGTAAGTATTTGTTTATACTGTTAAATGATCCATTTGCATGTATGCGTGTTAATGCAGCACAGAGTGTGAAACAGCTGATGGGCTCCAATTTAAAGTGTGACAGTGAGTGTGTGGGAGAAGCAATAAAGGCTGCATGGCCTGCCAAACCAGGCAGCTGCCTTTCACATTCAAATCACAAAAATCACTCTCTTAATATGATCCATTTCTTCATAGCATAAAAACAGTCAGCACTAAGCGCTCTTTTTGTTTTTATAGGACTGGTACCTCCAGTGTTGGTGCACTCCAGTGCAAAATGGCAGCCGTCACCCTAAAGGCTTTATTCTATTATAAAGCCTCATCCGGTTCTTTCAAACCAGGAACTCAGAGGGACGACTCAGACCACTTGGATATATAAAAAATATAACCGTGCTGGTTTATTCAAAG
>NW_018127902.1:1747838-1757287 GCF_001952655.1 Monopterus albus
TCTCTCTCACCAGCTTTGCAGCTGGCTCTGGCAGTAGTCACAACATGAAGAAAATAATGTGTGTGAATGTTGATTATGTGGTGTGTATCTAAAAACACTGTAACACAACAATTCACATTAAGAAAAATATTATGGTTACTTTTACCGTCATAATAACATTTATCCCTGACTGCAGCCTTTCTCTGCTTTAACTAACCTTGCATTTAACAGCCTGAGCTAGACATCCTGGCTACACTAACATTTTCTAATACAACAGATCTCTAATCAATATCTATCTAACTAAGAAAGTACCTAACAACCCGCTATGATTTATCATGGCCCTACAGTACATGGACGTGACGTAGAGCACTTGTGAGCCAGGCACCGGCTGAGCCTTTGTTGGGCTGTACGGTGAAAGAGGGAGGCACACACTTCAGGTAGGTGAGTACTTCTGCTCCCAGCCTTGTGAAACTCCAACATTGTCATTCAGTCACAACAATAAAAAACCATGACATCAACCATAACACCTACATTTAACAAATTTTAGTTAAAAAGAAAAGAGCACAGAATAAAAACTGACGACCATTTCTCACACTCCTTGCTTTTAATTATGCCTTGGCAAGTATTTTCTGTCAACGCTGTTCTCAAATTGAGAAAAAAACCTTGTGATGTTTGTAGTGCAACAATAACATGGCTGCCGTCAGCAAAGCCTGTGGGATAACATACAACGGCTGTATTTAACTAGTCCTCTGTCTCCCAGTTTAATAAGACAGAAGCCACTTAGCACGCAAAGTCACAGTTTACAGCACCATAAAAGACTCACTGTCATTGATGGGTTCAGTTGATTTTCTCTTGCATTTTTAATGGAATCTCCATGCTCTTAAAGAAACAGCAGACACCGCAACAATGTAAACATTTACAAGAGCAAATTAGTTACAAAAAGCTGGTGTGGAACTGCTCTCAGCAGTACTTTTACAGCATGAATCGCCCATGACAGAGAAGTCTATTAGACACTCACCAAAAAGGACACGGTGCTTTAATCCCTGTAAACGCCTGTAAGAACAGTGGGTGGGCCTAGATAAAAAGGCCACAGTTAGAGTGTGTGATGGAGTATCGTTAAGTTACAGTGGGGGAGGGCATGATATGGTGCAATTTCATTCATTACTGGTCTGATGGATGTTCAGTTGCCTGCAAAGTGGGGGTAAACAGCAGCTGCTCACTGGAGTGAATTGAAGGTCATAACTCATAGTGACACTTGGGAAAAATAGAGACTGCTCCTCAGGACAGGATGCAGCTGATTCAGTGGCTGACCTGACTAGATTCATTAAAGTATAGTAATGGTATTTTTGATGCTCCCCTCAGTGTACTTCCACAATTGCACAGGGCTACATGGTAAGACATTAAAAAATGTTTCAAAATAGAAATTAAAATTTGATTAAAGAAATATTGAGTCCACTAAAAAACGTGAACACAACTTTTTGCCACCCAGAATGAAAACTAGGTAGTATATGAACATAGAGGTTTAAATACTTAGTTAAAAGTAATGGCTAATTGGCTAAAATTTAAAAAACTATTAAAATTACTGCTTAAAATAGTAATTTGAATAGTCAAGCTAAAAGTAATCAATAGCTGAAGGTAATAAATTTATTTAGATTAAAGCGGACTAATAGATAAATGCTTGTAATAACCAGCTGAAAGGAAGTGATAAATGGTTGAACCCTCCACCTTCTGGCACAAGTAGTACACTTGACCAAACCACCTAAATGCTGACAGTTCAACTGGATGAAAAGATTATTACAAGCCGATAATATAAATATTTATGTAGTGTTATTCATCCACATTAGTGGTTTATTATGCATTGATCAAAAGTTTCATCTCAGCTGTTTTCCTACAGTTCTGTCAGGATTTTGACTTTGATATAATGCTCGAAAGGCTGACTTTCATGACCATGCACGCTTAGGTTACTGTACAAAGAAAAGGTCGCTGCCAGTCAGACGGGTTGGTGGTTGGAGGATGAAGCAGCAGATGGTTGATGAGGAAGGTGCTTGGCATGCATTACGTTTATCCAGGTGCACAGAGAGAGAAAGAAACATGCTCAATGTATGCATAAGGAGTATAGTCTGTTCAGCAGTCATTATATTCTTCTATTCATGGGTGGCCATGTAGAAACCATTACAGAGTCTCTCAGGTTGGAAGAATACATTCATTGTGACAGAGACGGTAAGATTTTGTTTTTCCTAAGGCTACAAACAGTTAGCTTAGTTCTTTTAGGAAATGAAACATTTCACCTTCATTAGTTTCTCATTCCAATGTTTATGCCACTGAAAGAATGGCTTTTTAACATGATGAGTTCATAGCATCCAACAGTCACTGAAATAAGCCGCACAGGCTTCGACTAAATTATTTTCATTATTAATCTGCTGATTACTGTTTGAACTAATTATTTAACTTTAGTCTTTTGTGAGAACATAGTGAAAAGTGTCTATCAAAGCACAGTGTGTCATCTTCAGATATTTTGTTTGGTTTGACCAACAGTTCAAAACCCAAACACATTCAATTTAATATCACAGAAGACTAAACCAGGGAATTCAACATTTTTGGCAAGTTATATTCCTCGTTTCTGGCTAGCAGCTGGTTTGCTTAGCACAAACAAGAACTATTAATTGGTGAGCTGTATATTTGCTGATAGGCAATTTTTTTTTACATTTGGACAAAAACAGTCTCCCCATTTTCACTTTTTTTTATGCTAAGCTAGGCTAACGGCTATAGCTTCATATTGACCATAGTGGTACTAATATTGTCATCAAGGCAAATATCAGAAAATGTCAAACTATTCCTTTAACAAAAACAAAACAAAACACAAATGAGTTAATTTATTGAATCAATGCTCAATCATTTTATGTAAATTGTTTTTGTTACTATTACTACAACCATAAAAAATATACAAACTATTTTCTGAAAATTATGTCAAGTACCATGGATTCATTACACCCAATCAAAATGCTGCAAACTGCCATTAAATATGTGATTTAATGATCTTGCAAGCAGCACAGCATACAGTATATAACATTTTTAAAATCAATTTCAGAGCATAGAAATATTTTTAAATATAATAAAACGGTACAAACAGAAACAGCTTTTCTACAGTGGAGAAATTATTCACTAAAGAACCAAATACACCAGCTCTACACAAAAGGAAGACAGTGGCCCCAAACACGTATGGAAGACTTTTGTGAATTCTAAACAATCACCCTTGAAGGACACAGAAGCAAAACCGTAAGCTAAGCCACATTTGGCAAATGTAGTACTGTACAAAGTTACAACATAACAGAACTGGTCAAAACATCCTGGTCGTGTAAGATGTCCTCTGTAATCCCACATCAAAACAAAGCCAAGGAAAAATTAGCAACTAAATTAGCAACAAAAACATTGTTTTGTTTTTTTTGTAAAGGAAGGGCTGTGGGATTTTAGCACATGCCATCTGAGAGGAAGCTTTTTCTATTTTCCACTGTGCAGAGGGTTCATTCGGCTCAGTGAGTGTTTTTCAAAGGGCAAGCAACCATTAACATCAGAGTCATGTAAAGATGCTATGTTTTGGTTTGAGTAAAGACGCGCCTCTGACACTTCACATCAGACAACACACCTAACACAGCCTTTGAGGATACATAAAGGAAATGATAACCCACATTGTTGCATAACAGAGACCAACACGTACTGTTTGTTTCCGTTTATTCCGAGGCAAGCTGTCTCCCAGCAGAATGACTACAAAATCAACAACCTGACTTTGGCTGATGTTAAAACATTTTTATGGTGGCTTTGCACAGAGCTGTCATGGAGAAACCCCACAGTATCTTCAGTGATCACACCACTTATCAGTGTTACTTTAAATGTCAGGAAAGATGTAGTCTTCCATTTATTGTCCTAAAATAAACCCCTGAGCAACACTGAGCCTCAGCAGTGGGGTAGAGCCCTGCTGCTCTCTCAGTGTTAGCGTCCCGCACTCTACAGCAGTACGGAGGAGGACTGATGCTTTCAGTGGTCACATACTATAAGACAGAGACTGCTGGGCAGCGCAGATCAAACCCAAGGCGCACAAAGCAGGTCCCCAGTTTGAGCATGTATGATATGGAGTCTCGTTATATTCAACATGGTAGTTTCCAAATACAAACCAAATTCTACTATGTTATACTGACAGGAGGTTATTTTATTTTGTCCATTCCATTTATATGAATGACTCTAGGCTAAATAACAGAACCCTCTGTCAGTATAATACAATACAGCTCAAAAGCATCTGAAACAACATCTTTCAAAATGATCATGCAGTTGACCTAAGTACCTAATAAACTGCCAACTGAGTGTATATATTCTAATATGATTACTTCATGCCATAAATTATGGAAAATATCTGCAGTAACCTGATTTTCTCCCATCAGAAATACTGTGATTTTATCAGATTATCAATACATCTGTAGCGACATTAAACATCTACTTTGTGTGACATTTCCTGTGCAGAACTGTTTTATTCATATTGTAGTACATCCTGCGGGCATTTATTGCCGTCTATTTCACCTACTTAGCTTGTGCATGCAACCCTTCTACAGTACAGGTCCTCTAAATAAAAGAAGAGTGGAGTCACAGTTAATAAACTGCCAGAGTAATACACACATCAGCAACACATCTCCAAAACCAGCTAAGTAGTAGTACAGCAAACAGGTGGCAAAGATGGAGAAGTAATAAGATTCATAGTACAGGGGGAAATACTGTAGCACTCTTTCATTAACAGCTTAACAAGATTATATGGAAATGCTGTACTTAACTACTGCCATACTCATGTTTGGGGCATTTACAAAGTACACTGCTTAATTACGAGGAAATTGGATAAAAATGAATGTGTGTTTAACAAATGGCTGCTTCTCTAGTTTCAATTTTCAGCAAAGGAGCAAACGTTTAAAGCCTCACAGACCACTGCAAGCCACCAGAGAAACACAGGAGCTGTGGAAAGCAAATATGCAAAACTCATAGTCTGAGGATTAGCTGTAAAAATAAGTTATGAATAAACTCTCTCATTAAAATATATGTAATTCTCCTATAAAACTAATAATGACGGCTGGTTTTCCATCTCCTTGCAAAGTGCCAAGAGCAATAATTCTACTTCACAATCCTCACCACTGCAGCCAGGCTAAAATATAAATTACTTTGACAAATATTTTTCCAAAGGCCTCAGTAGCCATATGTAGAATCAAGCTCCAGCAGAGCAAGAACATGATAAATTGTTGTGACAAGCCATTCTGATAGAGATCCCAACTCAGAGGATTTCATCAATGAACTATCAATAGACATCATATTGTAGCACATTCTCCTGAAAACATTTTGGGGAAAACATGTCTGGTAAAGTGCTTCACTGAAAGCCTCTCAGCGCACCTCTAGAAAGAACACACTAAGGTGTCAGCATACCTTTCCAAACACTTTCATCCATGACGTGTGATCGGGCTACTGTACTCCATACTAATCTTTTCTCTCTGCAGTCGAGCTGGCCTATTAAAAGCCTGGGTGGGTAATATGACCCATGTGATGCAGTCATTTCAGCCACTCTGTAATTCAAACAAGCAGCTGTTGTGTGCTCCTGCTCAGCTTGATTTCCAAAATTCAAACCCCCACCCCATCACCCCCCCCCCCGCACCATGGCACACCAGCTTGCTGGTGTGTCAAGCCTATTTTATAAGGATGCTTAGGAGTTGATTTGTCGAGCAATGACTTGGCAAACAAAAGCAATAGGCTGCAGCTTGGAGTCGGTTTAAGAGATTTATGTTGGGACAGTAACCAGTGAAGACCAGAGCTCTTTTCAGGACTTAATTTAGAAATCACACAAAAAAAACTGTCATAACTAAGTGAAAAATAACTAGTAGGGATGGGGCAATATAATGTAATTCAATATGTCATGGTGCAAAGGCATCACAATATGTATCATTTTGTCTAGCGATATGTATCGTGTGGTCTCCATACACCACCAAATTCAAATTTTTTGTAAATAATATAGCCTAACAGAACATAAATCAATATATCTGGCTGTTCTTTACATAATCAAACCAGTGCTAGAAAAGGGGGGGAAAGAGGAATAAAGTACAAGTATTCCACAGCTAGTCATACATTGATGTTACTGAATTTTTAATTGTATCATGATTGAATCGAATCATATTCACCATATTGTGCATCAAATCACAATCAGAAAAAGTCATATCATCCCATACCTAATAACTATTCTAAAGTATATTAATCCTTAATTCATTATAAAGTATTTATTCACCTCATAGAGAGAAAGGGAACATGGGTTAGGGATAGAAGATAAAGCTCAGGGAGGGAGGAGGTAACAGTTCAGGCAGAGCTCCTACTACTCTGTCATATACACACACATTCATTCACTTCATACCCTTCAAAACATCAACTGTCCCTTATTACTAGCACATATACACATTCCCGCACACTGGTTTTAATAACCAGTGCTATCATATCTCCTCATCTACAGCTCCTGTCACATCTTGTAAAGAGGGAAGGAATGAGGCCAGTGTAAACACGGCCCAGTTTAAGAGAGTAGCCACCCTCTAGCTCTGATAAAAACGCGATAATACCAAGTATCATTTTACTCATTTGGTACAATAAACATGGAAGAATGTGTCATGATGATATATGGTACATGAAAAAAAGTGCAAATTATTAGACCCATCCATTGCAAAGGGTTCAGTCATGATTACACAGCTGTAAACTCCCCACTATAGAAAATCACCTTCGGCTTTTCCCGTTTAGGGGTCGCCACAGCGAATCGTCACACTGACGACTCACATGTTGACATTTGGCACGTGTTTTACGCCGGATGCCCTTCCTGACGCAACCCTGATTCGAACCAGGGACGCAGCGGTGAGAGTGCTACGCCTTAACCACTAGCCTACTATAGTTTTGCATTTATACCTACCCTACCTAGTTGCTTTTAAGCGACTAGAGGGTCTAGTGAATCTCAAAGCAGACTGACACCTTTTTATCTAGGCCCACCTTTGTCCTCTTACTGTCAGGGGGTTGCCATCATGTTTTCACATGTACATGTGTGGAATGTGTCCCTCTCACCCCTGAATGAAGTATCGAGTTCAAGAGGAAACTCTGAATTTGGCTTTACATGTGCAATTTAGTTTGACTCCTAATGAATGCTAATGTTGTTTCATGTGTAGGTACTGTACAGTAGGCAACTACTTGCTAGCAAATATAACTTTTTAGATGTTTTTAGTTTTTGATACATTTGCGAAAACATCTCATGCCAGATGGCCAGAAAATTGATGGCGTACATTTTAACAACTTTTTACTAAAGTGCTCCACAGACTGCTGTGTTATGTTATAACACAAACTGGACGAAAAAATGAGAAAAACTGAGCAAAATGACTTCACTTGCTAGTCCAGGAAAATGTGCTGGTTTCAGCTAACTGGACAACAAAACACTAACACTGCAGTCAGCTGGAATGACTCCAAATTACAACCTGAATAATTCAATACAAAAGGTACAAAACTGAAATGCTAACATCAGTGTCAAACTTTAGTCCTTTGAATGCTTTTAATGCTCTCCATCTCCAACATGCCAAACTGATGTTAACTCTGGTTTTGCCTCTTTGTCACACACTTTCAGAATGTGGCCTCCTGGGCCCAACAGGTCCATCCTGGGCTGTACCTGCACAGGAAGGCTCCATGGTCCGTCTTTGAAATGAGTCATAGTGGTTTGAAAAACGCATCTTATAACCTCGGATCAGCGGGGCTGCAGATTTTAACAAGATGCAGAGTTAAAAAAAAAAACACAAGGCCTGAAGACAGCAGAGTGGGGCGGGGGTTTAGTACGGGGGAGACAACACTTCTAGACAATGTATTACTTGATTTATTTGAATTTCTGCTTTAAATGCAGCTTTAACAGTAGAGGCTATGAGATTAGAGTTTGCATTATTAGTATATTTTAAATGGATTCATATTTATTTTAAATGTGTTTTTTCATCAAAGCCTTTTTACTTGAAGTTCAGTCTAAATGTATTAATTGATATCACCTTTCAGCACATCATCACTGCAGTTTGTTTGTGTCTGATGTAATGATCATCATTATTATTTGGGGGCCATCTTCTCCATGACACATCAGTTTTAATCGACAAGTATGTTGAGCATACAAGGAATCTGTCTCCGGCACAGAGTGTTTTGGCAACAGACAATAGAATAGTGTGATCAAAGGTAGGGGAAGGATGGGAGGAGGAGAGGTAGTAGTCATAAACATTATATAAATATATATACTGTATATACACACACACACACACATTTCAAGCTATCAGACCAGTGCATGTAGCAGTACCATTTACAATTATTGTACTACGGTGGTTGTAGAGTCCTGTTGCTTCAGTCATTGTGTTATAAACAACATTGTGAATATAATAAAATTTCACCTTCTCTGACACATCTGCAATTATGGTCTCTATGGAGGTCTTTTATTTGACTCATATTGTGATGGAAATTCTATTTCCAGTGCTCCTCTACAACTGCAATATACACTGTATTGAGCTAACTGTCATTATAATGTATGCTATGTTTGTCTGTGTGATTAATTTTATTTCAGATTGTGAGTCCTTTGACACAAGATGCTAACAATATGTATTCACTCATGGTTTAGACATTTCAAATATACTGCAACTGCATTATGACAGACAGAAGTGCTGCAGCATAAGAGTTGACACAACACTCCTGAAAAAACAAACAAATAAAACAAAACCCCCCGCTGCATACGCACACTGCTAGATACCTGGAAAACTGTTCAAAAGGAAGAGGCCCAAGAACGGCTCTTCATGTCAGCAGCATGTGTGTGATCGCTCGCTCCTTTAGGCCCCTACCCCCTTCTCTCTCTCTCTCTCTCTCACACACACACACAACACACTCTCTGTCTACATGATGGAGGACTTCGCCTAAAATGCCCTCGAGAGCAAACTTTCCAATAATGTGTTCTGACAAGTCAGCTACATGAAATTGCTAACAGAGCAATGTAATAGTTAAAACTACTTCAGCACTCATTCATACCTCAGCACTTTAACATCGGTCCTCTAACCTTGCTGACTTTTCCATTACATATTGCCTAATTTTGTGAGGACAAATAGAAGATTATATTGGCTGGGCTGTGGTGGTGGGAGCCTCGGAATAGTTCTGGGGACTCTCATTGGTTCTGTTCGCATGAGAAGGGGGTCATAACCATGGGAAAAAATACAGGGTGAGCATAAAAAATGGCTTCCTCTCACAGAATTCAGACTCAGAAATGAGCTGACCCCTGACACTTGTGACATGTAGCCATAAAACACAGCCTATGAGAAACTAGGGAAACTGCTTTGGTTGAGGCAACAGTGGAAATCTCACAAAATGACTGATTTCAGATACCTTATTCTACTTTTAAAGACATTTTAAAGACAATT
>NW_018127902.1:1757324-1767203 GCF_001952655.1 Monopterus albus
TTTTAGTGACAAGGTGGCAATCAAATCCTTTCCTGAATCCACAAAGGAGTACAGTATGACCAGACAGCCCGAAACCTGAGTACTCTCTACTTTCTGACGATAGTTACAAATGCATGCTGTGTTCTGTGTCGCTTGTGAGCTGGCCATTAGTTTTAGAGTTGAATTGGACTGCCCTGAAGAGGTGGTTCCACACTGGGCTTTTTATGCTGCCAAACAGAGATGCTGTGTATCAGCTCGCTGCTACATGGGGTAATGGTTGCCCAGAGCAACTGCGAGGTGCGAGGAATGGGGAGCAGGGCTGTTATCACACTTTTTCTTTAAGACTGAATTTAAACATCAAAACATGGCATACAAGACTGAGAGGAAAGACAGGATAAGGAAATAAAGGCCACAGTGCTGTTGTGTTTCTTTGCAAAAAGGGTGGAGAGGACCGGAATGGTGGGACAAAGTGATGATAGTGGGTTTTTTTCCTGGCATAGCATGTAGTCCAAACAAGCCTCACAGTTTACACAGATCGCACTAATATGTTAGCCCATATGTGTACACATACAAACAGGACATTTCATTATCACACAGAGGAGGAGAAGCCAATGTCAACAGCCATTTACAACTGATTTCCCTTTTTGTGCAACAGCTAAAGGTTTCTAGAAAAACTGTTAGAAAGCAACAAAAAACAGGAAGAAGTGAGAGGCTCTAAAGACATACAGAAATCATAATATTCCACAAAACTGGTGCCTTTTCAACTCTGAAAAATGAACATTTAAAATAACATCAATCATCACTTTTTGTTTAGCCTCAACTTTGAGGGACAAGTTGTGCCATGTCATCTCAGGCTATGTAATATAATATTTACTGGCTGCTTTTCTACTCAATGTCTGGGTGGTTGTGTCAACCCTGTTACAGACATATGCAATAATATATATTTTTAATTAGAAATATGGAATAAACTGTACATAACTGAACTTTGATCCCTCTTTTCACTAAGATTATTTTCTGATTTGTGATTTTTTTCCAATATGATATTTTTCATACAACTGATCAGGAGTACCATATTTTATAAATGGTGGTCACATATCTATTAAGATAAAATATATTTATGAGAAATTCTCAAGAGAGAGAGAGAGAGAGAGAGAGAATGGCCCAATCCAAAATGTAATGTCCCTAATATAAAGGTAAGGCTGGAATTGCCTGCACTTATGTTTTGCTAGACAAGAATTTTCATCTCAAGAATTTTGACATTAAATATTATAATATTACTCATTAACAGCTCAACTGAGATGTGTCTTAATGAATATGTGGTACAGTTCTATGATGATCTAAATGTGCATCTATGTCAAAGTGAATGATTAAACTCGATGGCCATTTATCCACATTTCTGTAGCAAACAAAGGAGCTTTTCAGCTGCACTTAATGAGATTCAACTTATATTTCAATAAGTTCATTAAAATAAAGATAAACACAGTAAAGATTAAACTATAAATAAAAAAGTAATAAGCACAGTAAACATTACACTACTGTACATCCAGGCTGCATAGGTAGCAAGCCTTCAATAATACACTTTTAAAAAGCTTCATTTTTACAAGGCTAACATTCAAAAACAGTAAATGCAGGCTGAACACTGGTCTACATTAACCCTGTTACTCATATGTCATGCCCCGTTATAGATAACAGGATCGACCATTTCAAGCTAATTTTCTCTTTGCTAGCTAAAAGGCTAAGGCCACAGGAACACATGCTGTGTCCTTTAAAAGGTTGTTGCTTATAAATTGTGATCATAAATAAAAAATGTTTAGATCCACTGTATTGTATGTGTTAAAATATGGCAACGGTCTTGACACTGTTTGCTTGGTCAAACATTATAAAACATCAATAACAGCATATCTGAAATGAGAAGAAGCTACTGTACATGTCGGCTTTCTGACTCACGGACGATGCACCTTCCTGTAAATTGTGTGATTTTGCAGGAATTTTTTGGTGAAGGTAACAGGGCTGACAAGAAATCAAGAAACTGTCTTTTTTTAAATAAAACATTTATGACAGAAACAAGTTAGCTATAAAATCACACTTTAAACAATATGTAAATGTGAATTTTTAAAATATGGTTTAAATATAACAAATGAAACATCCTGCTAAATTCAAGAGATCATAGTGAAGGAACAAGGCTCCTTTAAAGAAATTTTAATTCATTAACATTATATTTGTTTGACTTGAACTTGTTTTTAAATGGAGGAGAGAAGGCATAGTAATAATATATTTTAAATAACATAGTTCTGGCAGGGTTAAGTCAAATTTATGACTGTTTCTTGGGGACACAAATGGTACCAATTCCACAGAACTGCTTCTTTGTCCCTCCTTGCACTCGCACTGTCATTACTGACTCCATTTTCATTTACCGCCCTGTCTTTCATCACTTCCCAGCATGGAGGCACATTACACTCTATGGGAGAGAAAGAAGGACAGCCTGGCTACCCAGCTGCAGTGCTGCTCCTCTGGGTAAGACAGGGAGGTCAGAGGGCCGCTGGCCTGCCACACACTATGCTGCGTCACCAGGCTCATGCCAAACAAAGTGCCAGGAGCATGGCCTGGTGCACCGTCTCCCTTATTTCTCCTCCTTAGACCACATACAGTATGCTCAGCCTGGTTGTGAATATAGATGGTGGTAAATCCTTTGTCCTTGCTATATGGTCCCCAACCCCCACATGTGTGGTGCTGCAATGTGTAGCCTATGTCACAATAGAGTGAGGCATGGTGGTGCTATTTTTGAAACTAGTGTCTTTCCTGAGCCTTTTTGATAGTGAGTCTTTTATTTGGACATTAGCTTCAGTATGAGTACAAATCAGGCAATGTTTGATTGATTTTTCTTCAGTGCAAATTAAGCTTTATAGACAAAGTGAAAAAGTCCACTCACTCCTCCTGCAGAGTAAGGAAATCACAGGTAAAGCTCAGAAAGAAATGTAATGTTTAATTAAAAGACCTACTGTATGTTAGATCAATGTAGTGTGAGGGGCTATGTGTGTTGTTGCCACAGGAAACAGACCCATGACCACTAAACTAGTCTCTGCATGCATCATAGTGGTGGCTAGGACATAGCTGGCCGTGGTGGCACAGCAGCAACAGCACAGTGTCAGTGAGTGACAGAAACACGCACACAGGAGTGCGCTCCCTCATTTATTTTTGTTTGTTTATTAAGACATCTTTGCAGTCTTGAGCAAACACGAGAAAGCACCATCATTTGCTGTAACAATGCAAGGGAAAAGGACAATTTCCCTTTGGGATTTCTCTGCTGCTTTCAAGGGTTGCTGGTGTGGCTTACATAAAGGCATACTAGAAGGCTGGCTGTGTGTATGTTTGTGTGTAGCTTGCTCTGAAGCACCTCAGCAGTTGGCAGATAAACCTAGTTATTAGGCTTCAATCTGCCTGCGCAACACTCCATATCAGATGAGCTATTACATTCAGATCTCCAAATTAGTCAAGCAGGCTGCCTCTTCTGTACCGCTCGCCTCAAGGCGGGCATTTGCCAACAGATTTGCGATTAACGCTCACAGATCAGGAAGGACTAAAACAACTATAAAAATAGGCTAAAATGAAAGGGCAGAGCTATCAGAGGTCAGAATTTTTCTTTGTGCTAGGGACCAGGTTCAGCCACGGTGCTAACATGGGCCCAGTGATGATGGAAATATGAACAGCAGCACTGTCTGCACAGGCCACAGGAGAGAAAGGTGAAGAAAGGATAAGTGGGTAGAGGCAATGAAGACTGTAGAGCATGATATGAGGAAAATATGCACTGTGTGATAACGCTGTTCAATATTGCGATATGACTTGTGATAAATATTTGTGTGTATTTTAGCTACAGTTCCTGTATTTTTCTGCTTTAATAGACAAACTGCTAACATAAAACCCAAACAATAGCCTATGCCCACTGAGTGATGAAAAAAATTGATTTTAAACCTGCTTTTATTGAATAAAATGCACATGAATACCCAACCAATTAAGTGCATGTTATTATAAAGTGTGTATATATATATATATATATATATTTAAAAAGTTTTCCCTCTGCTGCTTTAAAAATACTCAATATACACATCATTTGGAATAAAAAATATTCAGGGGAAGACAGCATGATATAAATTAAACAGCAATTTAAAAATAAAGTAAGTAGTAGCTTTCATTTATTTTAATTAAATATATTAAATAGTACATCTGTACTGTTCACCTGACCTGTCCCTTCTGCACCAGCTATCCCACAGTAGCAGCATGTCGGCTGCTGCCCTCCTCCTACATCTCTCTCTTCAGCTTTTGCTGACCCTCTCATGCTTTTTAAGCAGCACTAGTTGAAGACAGTAAATATTTGAAATTAATCAACTGGAATGCTAATAAGACAAGGTTGGACTGACCAGCTTTCTCACGTGTGTTTTTCAGTATTCCCCTGGACAGAGGGGGCAAACATTCAGCGTCAGAGTTAAAGAACTAGCATTAACTTTATCCACTTGCAGAGCAGTCCATATACATCCATGCTATATGCAGTGTGCAGACCTAATTTTAGTGCACAGTTTCCGCTAGCTTACTGGGCATTTCAAATCAGAAGAAATGGGGGGAAAGAACAAAAAAAATGAGCCTCGTTTTAATGCAAGGGGCTAATCTCCTTACCTGCCTGCCATGGTAGTCGTAAAAGCAAGGCCAATCACAGAAAACAGGTGCTGTTTAGGTAAATGATAATTCTCTTAGCTGAAGTACAATCCTCACAATACATGTGTACATGCATGCCCTGTACCAAGGCTTTGTCTTTGTGTTTACAGAAAGGTCATGTCTGAAAACAGAACAAGGGGAACTCCCTGTCAGTAAACACAGGACTGAAACATGATCCTTACAGCAGGCCATCCCCATCAGCTGTGTCTGTGCTCTGACTGGTATCAAAAAAGCCCAGTGTTTGTCATATTTTAAAGTTAAACCCTGTATACACTCAATTCCGCCCACAGGATTAAACTGACCAATTTCTACTTGTGCATATACAGTATGTAGATCCCCTCCTGACCAGGGGGCTATTCTTCATATGTCGCTAAACTGATCTGAGATGAAATGAGTAACGCTGGGTTTTCTAACACAGGCTTACACTACCTCAAAAGGTGCCAGAGAGATTTGTTGTAGGCTGACACAAAATGCCCCCTGTGCCACAAAAGAAAATATACTCTAGATTTATTGGGGAAATAATGGATATAAATGCCAGCATGTGTGAGGGTTTCTGAGCGGATCCTAAAAAGGTACATGGGATATATTTCAAACCAGAAGGCATAAACCTATCCAAGATATAATGAGCAGGGGGGTTTACAGGACAAACATAGTGGCTGATACAGAATCCAATATAATATGTAATACATAACAGCGCTGGGATTTACAGCAGCACATTATTAGTCATTGAGATGTCTGCTGCTGGCTTCAAATGGCCAAACACCACATCCTTTACTGGCCTATTAATCTAACTATTCCAAACCATAAGCCAACTGATAGATATTTAACAAGAGCAGTGAGTTCCCATCTCCATGCTCCTGATCATTCAGCATGCCAGCTATGAAACCTGACCTGGAGGAATACTGGATCCTTCTCCTCCACACTTCCCTGCCCCTGAACATATTTGCAAGGATAAAAGCTTGTTAATCCTGAAGTAAGATGAATGGCAGTGCTGTGAGAGCGTGTGCACGCAAGCAGGGAGGAGGGCAGGGGGACCCCACGCACAACTCGACTCAGCACAAAGACTGGCTCAGTGCTGCTGCTGCTGTCACACATAGGGGATGAATAAAATTACACATGAATGCACCGACCATACAGTATGAAGAGAAAGGCCAAAGCAAAGCAGTTACACGGCACAGGCAGTATGAGCAAGCTCATTTATTTAGCTCTCAGCATGAAAGTTACGTCTTTACCCCCCCCATCCACCCTAGTGTCTGCATCTGCAGTGCCTTTAATAGTGGCTTTTATTTTAAAAATCTTGCATTAGTTATACACACGATGAAGCCGACTGTGATGCTGCCATTTGTTCATACTGCAAATTTCAAGAAGAAATTTCACATGGAGGTACGCATGTTACAGTAGAACGGAGTTTAAAGTGAAATATCACTTTAGGTTTCAGAGCCAATGAGGATGTGCTTTGTAGACATGTCAAACAGAGGATAACTGGATGTAGTGAGGGCAGGCTTGTAAGAACATTTGCTCCTCTGACCAGACCTCTGAACTTATGCGAGTTATACAAAACAGCGTTCCAGCAGTAATAACTCGGTCAAATTAGCACACACTCTCAAACTCAGGAGGATGAAATAACACAGATGCATTTCCACCACATGAAGAATTTAACCACAGCAATAAGACTGTGATTAACTGATTTATTAAATACTGTTGGTAAGAAGTGGATGATATTATTACCTTTGCCTAGGGTCGGGGGGGGGTGGACGTTCTTGCCAGCATTTGTTGGTTTGTTTGTTCACAGCATAACTCAAAAATCATGAATGTATTTGAATGAAATTTGTTGGAGAGGTAGGGTATGGGCCACAGAACAATTGATTACATTTTTGTGTTGATCCGTGTCATAATTTACAGGAAGATTTTTAATGATTACTCATCATTGTGAGTGCTGCAATGGCTGCTGGCTGTATGTGAGCCCCCCTTGTGGCCAAAAGCTGTGCTGCTGAGCACTCCGAGCAAATAAGGAGACAAAACCCTGGGTTAGTGACAGCTGTCCATTCATTGTCAGTGTAAACTGAGTGCTGTCACCGAGTACACCCTGTTGTGTGATACAGGCACTGAAGGAGGCCACAGCCCACAGATGGATGGAGATCTACCCTACTCAGCAACAGCTGGGTGGAGTCTGATAAACCAGGTTCAAAGCTGTTATCATTTTCCTCCGTAGGACTGGTATTATGCCACTTTAAAGACTTGCTGGACTTAAAACTATGAAAATCAGTTGAAATCAATGCAATCGGTAGATTTACTAGCAGGGACTACTGTAGGTAAAGGTGGGTAAAGCTGAGTCTATCCAGTTTTAAGTATAAAGTGCTTCACAGACAGGACCTGGCTTTCAGACAGATGTGGGACAAGAGTGTCAAATAAACTGAGTTAATTTATTATCCTATTAATCGTAGGGATTAATCTTGCTACTGTACATGACTTTTAGCAAGCTGGCTACTGCACAGCTTTTAAGTAACTCTGCTAAATAAAAACGATGTACAATCCAGACAGTCACAAGATTCTGACTTGTAAACAATGTTCATGTCAACATCCGATTCAGTATTACAGATGGAAAAGTCGATTATGTCAGCCTTGGCCCTTACTAATACCTCAAAAACCAAACAAACATGGATGTCTCACATCATCCACATGCCGATGTTCAGTATAATTAAAATCAAATTTAATCGATAGCCGATGGTGTCTCATTGTCAGTAGTCAAGTATTTTAATTCTCACACTGTAATCATATAACCGTCTTGATGACATGAGACCATCTCTACCACACACCCATAGCTTCCACTACTGCCTGTTTTGCAATGATTTTCTCTTTCCGGTGGTGAAATTTCCTGTAAAAAGGAGGACAGTTAGAAAGCGTGATAACAGTTAGCCTAAATACTGCAATTTCCCAAAAACTAATCCAGTTTCAATAGTGTCTTCACCATCACTGACCATGGCTCGCATAACATATGGGCACATGAACTCCGACAGAGAGCCTGTGTTTCGTCCTGTGCACAATTTGGTATAGCCACTTCAAGGACATTTTAAAGTAAAAAAAAAAAGATCAGTTTCAAGAGCTGCTTGGATTAAGCGCAATAGCTCAAGCATGCAGCACACCACAACCCTACTCTCTTTCCAACCCCTCTACTAGTGCATAGACACACACCCACACACCAAAAAAAGATGGTGCTCTTCAGTGTGTGCCTCAACTTCCTTCCTCTCAGAAACAGTCATGATGCTTTAACAACAGTTGCACACGGGAAATCAAATGCAGCTGCTTGGGAAGCCGAGAATGATGGAAAGCAGACAGAATGGCTAAAGATGTTCCTGCTTCTTGACCTTCGGCAGCCAACAGACGCTGATATCTCTTTTTGAACAGTAGAAATGTGAACCCTGCTTTAGCACTGAGGCCCTCATAAATGCAGAAGTTGATGAAAACCCTCAGTTTTTTTAATGTTTGCCGTTATGCATTCATGTCAACTGTTTTTGGACTAAACCCAGAGTGTCTTAATCCTTCAGTCTGAGCTCCACTTAGCATAACAAAGACTTCTGGACAGATATCAAAAGACATCGTGGTAGGGTTATGGTTTGTATCACAAACCTGTCAGTTGGTAAATTCAAAGAGCGGGGGGGGGTTCTCTGTAAGCTGTGAAACTGGCTCTAGTAAAAGGTTACTCATGCTGTAGTGTATTTTTATAGATGAGCTGTACATTTATGACACCCACTGTTTTACTGTGTCACCATGTCAGACATCATACACAGAAAGTGACAAAGTGATGTGTGAATATATGCAACATTCCAGTAACAGGTAGCGCAGTCGGTTCATGTTTTATTCTGGCGTAATGTGTCTGAAACGCGTTGCTGCAGTGAGGGTGTGACAGCATCAACAGGTGTGCAACTTCCGACCTGCACAACAGATTAGCCAACACACAAATAATGAAAATAAACTTACACGAACGCATGGTAGATGAACGCCCAGGCCCTCGGTCGCTCCAGCACATTGTACAGATAGTTTTGCAGCCGCCTGTAGCGCACGTTTCTCCGGCCGCTCTGCGCGCTGTATATTAGCGGCTTCCCCAGCAAGCTGAGCCTGGCGCCCTGCTTCCCTCTCATTCTCTCGGACCCGGCAGTACCTGCGGCGGTGGAGGTTGACAGCAAACCGTCTCTCGCGTTATTCATCATCCGTCGTCCGGATTCCACATCTTTCAAGCCGTAGCCTTCGGTACGGTGCCCCGGCGATGTCCTCATCCAGAGCCCGGTACTGGCTTCGTCTCCGCTGTGGTTCCGGGGCATGGCATCACCAAAGCGGGCATCAAGTGCGCGGAGGTCTTGTCAAGCATGCGTGTCCTCTGCCCCGGACCGACAATAAATGACACGTGGGAGACGCTGTCTAACAGGCGCTGAGCTGAGAGTGAAAGTGTCGCTAGAGCAAGGCGCGCTGATTCCCCCTACACTTTGACCGCCCTCTTCTCTTGCATCAAGCCCTTGAGAAATTCACACAGCTCCAACCGCGCGTAAAGGTATCGCCCGCGCCTGTCCTTTGCGCGCCGCTACCAAATATGACAAATAAGTTATAGATAGGTTAGAGTGTGTGTCCCTATGCTGCCAAGGCAAGAGGGATTTCAGCACCGGCTACACCTCCACTGTGCTTTACCCCCTGTTGCTTCAGTACAAAGCTGCGCATCGGGTCCTGGGTGACTTTGTCTGGACCCCTGTGTCACAGCAAACCATTTGATTATATCTCAACTCCACACAATCTAAAAATTAAACTTACAGGATCTGAGAGTCTTTTTCAGGCGGCGGTGACGCGCCAGGATGGCAGAGATTCAAATGAGCAACCGTCTCTCCTCCAGTAATTCAATTTCCCTTAAAGGTAGCGCTTTTTTTTTAAGTCTGCAAAATTGCTTAGATTCTGATGAGTTTTCCACCTGGTCGTCTGGGAAAGTAAGCAGTGAGAATTCACTGATCATCTGCACAAAATCTAATAACGTTGCTAAAATTATTTTTAATTTCGATGCTCATTTTGATGATGTATTGTTTAATGATTTTCTTAAAAGTAGTTAAGGTCGTATTTGTCTTGCAGTGTCATTCTTGTAAGGCTGGTCTTTCATCTACTATCACTGAAACCGTAACAATAGAGACACGTTTCTAAGGTGGGCTCTTGGTA
>NW_018127902.1:1767261-1770012 GCF_001952655.1 Monopterus albus
CAGGGTCAGAGTGCAAAGCAGCATGTGCTCTTATTTTCAGCGCATACTGACAGTCTGCATGGCCTGTATTTACCTGCAGAGGTCTTCCTTCCTTTTCCGGTCTTCCAATAAAACTACGCCATCTCCTGGTGGCTGCCGCACCAAAAGGCCTTTGTAGAGTTTAGTCCCATATTTTAAAAGCAAATCCTCACAATTGCTCTCGGTTTTAATTGTGCAGTCTGCTGTTATAGCGCATAACAGTACATGGTCACAGATATATTGTCTAGGCACTGAAACTCCCACAGTTTGGTTGTGTCTGTTTGTAATAAAGGTGATGGAGGATATGAACCCCATCATGTTGTCAGACTGATGCAGGTGCTTTTCCTTCACTGTATTTTGAAATATTGCAGTATTTGCTCTAGATCAGTTAATCCTTTTGACTTAATAGTACAGACATAAACACATAACTGGGTTTGACAGTTTTATTCATTAATGTTTACAAGCACATTCATATCCCTCCCCCTGGTTTTACTCATATTCAACATGTACATGCAACAAAAGAAACTGGTTAGTCATATCCCTGTACATATGTTCGAAACCATGTCCAGGTTTCTTGTGCTTCTGCTTTTGTTTCTCATTGTCATTGTCATTTCTGTAGCGACTATCTCAGCAGCTGCAGATGACCACAGTCTGGTTTCTGTTTGACTCAACACTTTTGCATTTACTGAACTTGCTGGATTTCACTTCTATATCAAATTACAAGTAATAGAAAATGAGAACACCAGTCAGTCTTTCCCTTTATTTCATCATGTTGATCATCATTTACAGAAAATGATCAGGTTTGGAGGACATGTGTGCATATTTCACACATCAGTTTCTATCAGATTACTCACGAAAGCAGATCCTGGTTTGCTTCTGAAACCAAGCTATGATGTTTACATGTGTGAACACGACTGGGATACTCCAAAACCTTGATCATAACTAGGACACCTGTGCAACTAATCTCAGTCAATGAAGAGCTGGAGCTACTGTAGCTGAAATATGACCCTGTCAGACAGTGTGGAATAAGATACCTTACCACTATGTGTAATATGTGTATTTTTTAAATATTGACTCAAATATATAGTATATTAATGCTGAATGTAAGTGAAGATTTCTACATTTTTATTGCACCATTTTAAGAAATTATGTTGTTGTTTTTTTTCAATACTACAGATGTGACACATTTCCACTCATTCCTCTTGAGGAAAAGCAGCAGTCAGCTTACAACCTTAAGTCTGTGCATCTTTCATCTCATCCTGTAATATGATGACATGTTTTCTGGCCTTAACTCACTCTCATCCATTTTCATCGATTAAAAACCCTAGATAAAGAATAAGCCCTCACGATGAACATGTCTAAAAGAACAGATCACCTCACTAGGCACGATTTAGCCTGTATGTCCTTTTTTTACAAAAATGTTTGTTTACTTTTTATTAACTGGGAAGGTGGTCTGCATGGATAATATTTAAAATGTTTGTATTCTACTTCTACTCATGGTCTCTGTTTCTACTTATGTGTGACCTTTGACCTGATTAAACAGAGTAATCTGTTTTCAGGGAGCAACATGGAAATTTTATCGTGGACCCTGACTTGTGTGATCTGTGGTTTTCTTTTCCACCACAGTCCTTATCCATGCTTTGTACGCAGAAGTCGTGACCCCTGATGCTGTGACGAAGGGAACCGGGGGCCTGGCTGGCATGGCACGGCCAGTGGGAGGGTTCGTCGGGATTGCCTGCAGATGTTGGGTCAGGGGCCCTCTGCTTATTTAACAAGAGGTTGTGGAACATAAATCTTCCAAGGCCTGTGCTGCAGGTCATGTTGGTTCCACTTCCTCTTCAGTTAGACGCACTACACATGCACTGATGATATAATACTGTAGCAGCACACAGCTGTGGGGCTGCTTTTTTTTAAGAAACACTCGATTATAAAATTTGGGCTCTCCAGAAATGTACATGAGCTTTATGACATTTTATTTTTCAAATAAAACATAAAACATGGTGAGAAAGACCCTCCAGGCTGTGAAAGGATAAAAGTGGTACTAAAGGCAAAGCCTCGCTTTTAATTGATAAAAATAATTAAGGGAGCAGTAATTAGAAGAGTACTGACATAATGAGTGCAGGAGATGCTTATAGCCTCATTTATTGGTACAATTATCCAATAAAAAGTAAACAGGGTGCATCACTTTAACAGTGAGGGGAGAAATGGACAGTTGGTATAACAGATTAGCAACATTCATCCTGCCAAGGTCAGCGTCAAGGAACACATAACTCTATGACTAATATCCCCTCAGCATAGTTAAATAAAACATATGCACTCAGAAATCTGCTCTTCTTTCATATTGTATTTCATAACTAATATTCCCACAAAAAATGGCTGGCACTGGTAAAACCACTTAAATGACCAAAGCAAAAAAACACAGAAGGATAGGAAACCTGTTAGGAACTGTATGAAAATGAGTGAGGTGGGAAGGAGGGGCTGAACCTTGTATTTTCCCTTTTTTATTGCAACACAAAATAACACATTTATAGGGCAAAGGACATAACATAGAAAATAAGATGACATAACATTTATAAAAGAGACACAGGGATTTTTACATTTGTGTGTGAGGTCGTGCAGTGTGGGTGTATTCAACTCTATGCAGTCTGGTATTCAGTATATATTAAAGAAAAATGAAATTAAAGAAAGATAATTAATCAATTGGAGCAAAGAGGAAAAGGGGGGGGGGGGGGG
>NW_018127902.1:1770028-1799833 GCF_001952655.1 Monopterus albus
GGGGCTAGGAGCGTACAAATCACCAACACCAGAACCAGGGCAGCAGGACAGCCACATCCTTGTGTTATGGTTAGGTTAAAACTTCCTTTGGTTTGATTGTTTATCATGGTTTATGTTAATACTTGATTGTTGGGACTGAACCAGCTTGAGGTCGGCCCCTGATCTTGACAGGAGAGACCTGACCCCATGTATGGTGTGTTCCCCTCCTAAACAGCTCCCGGACCCTGAGGAGGGAGCTTGTCTTAGAGGGTGTCAGCAGTCCAGAGATGCTATGTGTGCTTGAGGGAAAAGAAACAGTGACCTGGCCTTCCTCCCCCATGCTGTGCACTCTGAATGACCCCAAATTGCACACCTCAGCTGCTGGGCATTTTACTTTTTTACAAAGCAGTGCCACACTCAGTTGTTACTTTTTTGGTTACAATTGGTTGAAATGACATAAGCTTGTAATTTAAGTTTTTGTAGTTATGTGCCTGTTGTTTTCTGGTTAAAAATGTTATTTGAGTAGATGTAGTTTTAGTTTTTGACCATTTGGCTCCATGTTTTTTACATGGACTGATTTGTCACAATATGAAAAAGCGATGTAAAGCTATTCATATACAGTATCTGCTGTCTGTATCTCCCTCTGTGAATTTGTCTCCTCACATTAACATGATGTACAATTGAAGAACTGACTGAGGACATTAAAGGGACTCAAGAAAATATTAGCTTTCCCACAAATCTGGCAACAGATCCTATGTTAAAACAAGTTTTTCACTGTGACTTTTTGACTCTACTTTGTAGTATGACAAAGGTAACTGGGTTTTGAAAGCATAATAAAACTAAAAACAAAATATGACTACTTTTGCTGAGAGACATGAGGGAAACACTGAAATGAAGGTGAACAGAGCAATTTTCTTCCACACATTCTTTTTATTTGTAAATAATAAAAATGAACTTTTTTAAAATATAAAACATACACATCATTTGAGCCACATCTGTTATACAAACAAGAAATGCTGCAGTGAACGCTTTACTTTTTTCTTTTTTCTTTTTGTTTCAGTGGAACACAGAAGTTGTAAACAATCAGCATTTTTTCCTGTTAATACTGACAAAATTAAAAATCATAAGCCAGCTTCACTGGACAATGAAAAGAAAAGTCAACTCTTCTGAAGTGAGACTGAAAATGGCCGGGGTTCGGACACCTGGTTTGAAGCACAAACAAGTGTTCAGACGACGACTTTGCCACCCTGGTACGGTACACCTGTAGTACTGGCCGCCTGCGAGATTAGGCACAACCGGTTTGTGACCCAAGTCCACTGTGTTGTCCCACTGCATGGTCCCTAATGCTGGATTAATCGCTCATCGTTATATGACTTGGCCCCTTTACAACTGTCACTAATGAAAACCCAGTGAATGGCTGTTGAGTATTTACAGTGTATGACTCTGTGCATCTGCATTTATTCTTTATATAACTTAACAGTTCCTGTGTTAGCATATCTGAAATCGTTATGCTGAAACATAATTTGTATTTTCTTATAAGTGGATCTGATTTGTACATAATTATTCATACATCATCTCAGCCCATTGGAGGTATACTGTGATGTGGAATAACAGTAAGAAGGGCTGTGAGGTCTGCTCAGTACGACTGTACAGTACAGTACATCTTCCAGAGGGTCGAGGAAAGACATCAACGTAATTGTGGGCTTTAGTTTCAGAGACATTCAGCACCAGACTGAGGGACTCGGAGGAGACTGCAGTTGAATGTCTGTGTAATGGGAATGGCTTCAGTTTCTTGGTTTTATCTCTTTAATATTCAAGTACGAGCAAACTGTACAACTGCATGCAACATACAAGCGGCTCTACAGTATGTGGAAACTAACACACATATCTAGTTCAGTGCTGTTTTTTTTTTTTTTTTGTATCTGTGTCATTTTACAAAAATGTGCATCATGCAGCTTGGAACAAGTTCCAAAGTCATGCTGGCCCCGCCTCTTTCCTGGTGGGAGGAGTCTGTGAGCCAAACAATGGATGATTGGTGGTGTTGTCCCATAGATCTGAGCGTCTGACTGGTTACGTTCATAACCCCAGAGATGCACATGGGAAAGTGTGAGAAATTCTTCTGTCCTGTTTGTTTGTCTGTGTTCTAATATCTAGACACAGAAATGAACGGAACCGGTGAAAGGATCATTGCTTTTATCTTTTTCTTTTTTTTTTACCTACATGTGTTCGTAGATTAAACTGTTGGTTGTAAAAAACAAACAAAAAAAAACAAGCTATTGTGCTTGTGTTTGAATTTCAAAAGAATGTAAGCTAAGGGTTGGACATAATCCTTAAACGTGCCGGGGTGAGCCAAGGCGCCCCCCAACAATATGAAAAATTATCTTACTGTTATGCAGGAGAACAAAGGTTCATCTTTTTTTTTCTTTCCTACAGTGATGTTGTACCCTTGTGATATTTCAAAATCACATACATTTGATATAGTGATCATCCTCCTGGGAGGTCTGATATACATCTATACAAAGACGACTGGCATGGACGATTGCCAGCGGTGGAACAATGAAAACAACGCAGCACACTAATTGTATCGTCAAGTGAAAAAAATCTAAGCCGTGTCATCATCACCAGTCCCCCCACCCCCGACACTTGCAGGCATTTAATAGTTTTATAGCCTTTTTTTAATCTCTCCATGCACACACCAGACTGACAACATTATCGTGAGCATTTTATGCCTTGTAAAAACATTTTGTGCCAGTAGTAACAAAACGAAAGAAATTAACAACAAAGCAAACAGTGTGGCTTCAGAGCAGCCATATTGAAAAAAGGATCTTTTGACAGAGAGAGGGACCAGTGATGCTGCTTCGAGGTCTAGGCAATAGAAGAAGGCCCTGTACGTCCGCAGTGGACACCCATGTGGGATGTGCCCACAGTCTGCTGGGGGTCACCGCAGAGAGGACAGTGTCACCTGCAGGTGAGGAGGGTGATTACTTCTGTCTCAAGTCAATACATTCCGATGCTTACATACAATTCTTTGCGATTGTTAATTCAGTTAAAAACCACCCTGCATCATTTGGATTCTCTGACACTTTTTTTGTGGGGGGGGGGAGCAACTGCTTGGTGACTGTCAACAGCCCTGTTTCTTCAGCATATACAGAGAAAAACTATGAGATTTTTCTTAGAATGGATATGAAACACTGAAATGTGGCGCTCCCTACAACTGCGACAGGAGTGATTGTCAGATTTCAACAAAGCTTTGTCATGAGGACCATTTCTGATTGTTGTTGTCATACATTTCCACCATTAATTGTGTTTCGCTCTACAGTACATTTTGTGAGTTTGTTACTCGCCGAGCGGTGCCGAGCTGTTGGTCCACTAGGATCGGACCCCTGGAGGTCCAGAGGAGCTGTCAAGCGATGTCTGGGATGCTCGCCGCGTTATGGAGGCAAGTGTCGGGTCCACCAAGGAGGATGGTGGGAACAACTTGTACCAACCAATGACTGTGCTTGATAAGTCCAGTTCCTCCAACAAGATTTGTGCAACTCCCATGAAGCTTTTATGGTCCATGCGGCCGTAGTCACCCCATACAATCACCTGGAGAAAAATCATTTTTTGTCAAATTACAAGGCTCTATTTTGGAAGAGACACTGAAGTTTGTGATGAAAAAATAAGTCGTCTTCTCACCTGTAAGACTTTACCCTGTGGACTTTCCTCGAATAGCAGTGCTTGCTGGTACAGTGGGTCAAGTGTTTTTCGTGCAATCTTGGTTTTCTTTTTGGCTACATACGCTCCATTATTCAGCAGATAGACCTTGACATATGGAGCTGAAGGCAGGGGCAGAACAATAAAAAAAAAAAACATTAGTGGGCGAACACAGTGCCTCGTCAGGATAATTTACACAGATCTCACAGGTGGGAAAAGGAAAGGCACAGAGCTATTGTCTTGAGAGGGAGGGGGGGATCAGTTGGTATTTGGTATACACAGTAGAAGTCGGTCAAGTCCTTACCAGGGAGAGATTTGGACCCTGCCTTTTGTACAAGTCCTCGAGCTCTGATAACCTCCACCTCCAGGTGACCCTTTTTCTCCATCATACCAATCTGAATGTCACCTGGGAAGCAGATAAAGATGATCCAACAGAAAGAGATCAATGGCAGCAGGCTATGCAGCTCTAAAGGTGGTGAACACGAGATGAAATAAACCACACGTGTTTGTGGTGGCCCAAACAATTAACAAGTAAAGATCCCTTTATTGTTAAGATCAACATGTTTTGCTTAGCAGTAAATCTGAGATACGTATGAGTAGATACATTTACACAACTAATTCATTAGTGATGGCAAATACGAGTAAGATAGCATTCAATATCAACATAAACAAAAATGAGACAGAAAAATTCCCTGGAGCAACACATATTAGAAATTATAAAATAAAATAAATAATCAAAAAACTATTCAAATACAATAACAGCTATACACATTTAAATAGATATAATTCATGAACTTACAATAAACAAAGGTGAAACAGTGGCTTAAACAACAACAAGGATCTGAATATTGAGGGTCAGTTTGTTACATTGGTTTTATTTGTCCTGGTTTAAGCTGGTTTTGTCTAATATATTTGTTCATGGGTGCTTGAACCTGTTTCTTGAAAGCTGAGGGGGACTGCAAATTAGCTTTTAGTTAGACGCCTCATATGCAGTGCATTGGTTGACTGAGTGTGACAATGTTTAGTTGCATGTGTCCCTGTAAAATAAAATACAATAATAGACAATATTTAAAAATCACAGAAAAATATAAAGTAATAAGTAATACGTAAGTAAGTAATAAAGAAAAATGTAAACACAAACAAGTAAAAACAAAATATAAAAAATGATAAATACAAAAATAATTAAAAAGAAAGAATAGATCATAGTGTACATCTGAAACTGAGATCTTATTAGGTAGAAGACAAAAGAGAAGAGACAAGTATCAGCAGTATCTTACCGATGGCAGGAGTAGCAAGTGTTTGCCTCCCCACTAACTGAGCTGGTCCCAAACCATCCAGGAAGTCACTGAACTGACTGCTGGCACCCAGGTTCACTCCAGAGAAGATCAAACTAACACAGAACACAGAAATATAGTTTTAATTCTGAGAAAAAAAAATCATCAATATCACCAAAATTAACATAAAGGACTGAGGTTATGTTTGCATTTTTGGCTTCTCTGTCCTATACACAGTCAGCATATTTTAAGACTTCCATGCTCATTTGCTGTTATTAGTGGAAATCTTTCTATACCAGTCAGTACAGCATGAAAAACAGCTTGAAACTGACCAAGCGAGACAATCCACAACAGAAAACATCAAGCCTTAATTTGATTCAGTCAGAGTTTGTGTTCTATCATCGCCTCACTTCTCACATTTTAAGTGTTTTTTTAACAGTGCACTCATTATATTACACTCTGGCAGCAATGTACTAACACCGCCTGTCAGCACCAGTCAGTCACATGCAGGCAGGAACAACATGGATAGAGCCCCTCAAAACATGTTGACACGTCATTTTGTTTAGGATGTTTTTGTTGGATAGAACAGTAGTTAATTTCAGGGCACAGTAGATTTAACAAGTGTCAAATTTGTAGTTTGAAACCTACAATACAGAATACATACACACACACACGCACATATATAAATATATATATATACACATAGCAGAAGTATCTGAAATGTCATTTGACATTCTACTTTAAGACAGAAAAATGATAAATGAGAGACATGCACAGAGTATGTAGTTGGCTGATGGAACATGATCTAAACAGGAAGAGTGTATTTTACTAACTTCCCCTCAGAGTTACAGCTGTTTATGCTGCCATTGTTGGACTCTTTGCTGGGCTGGCGGCTCATGTTCCGAGTCAGCTCCACTGCCATGCCAGTCTCTGTGCTCCTCTGAATGGGTGTACCCTTCTCCTTCTTACTCTTCCTCTCTGGATGAATGAGGAGAGACAAGAAAAATCACAATCATCTAGTCAGAGTCATACTCATAGATATATACATATTTTAGTCATTATTTACTGAGAAAACGCACAATAATGTGTAATGCCCTGTATCATGCTGATTTGGTTTAAGGACGGTAAGCATAGGTACAAGTGTATTGGAAAACAGCACTGATGAAAAGAGCTCTCCGAGCCACCGCAGTCTTTACTGTAAGTAGCAGACATTTTAGTCCCAGTGGGATCTCAGCCAGGCTTAACTGACGGAGTCAGATTTTGGAGTCAGGCAAATTTCCTCATTATGATTATGAAACGGGAAAACATATTGCTCCAGAGCACATTTACCAATGGGCTAAATAGTAAACCATTCACTCACAGAGAGAGGAAGTCAGAAATCACAAGATAACCCACAGATACAGTCAAGGAGTCTGGGAGCTCTCTTTCGGAAACAAAAAAAAAGCCCACCCATGTCCTGCTAAATGTGGTAATCAGTAGCAAAAAGGACGTTTTGGGTACAAAAACGAGCCAAGTGACAGTGTGTGGGCATCTTGGACTGGGGTAGGTTCACAGTCACACTCTTAATGGTGCAAAGAGACAAATTAAGCTGCACTTTGAGCCTCTGATCATCCCTTGTACTTGTACTTCAGTATGTATGCTGAATCTTTACATCAAGTAGTATGAGGGTATATTGAATATAAGCTACCCTAAAATGCTAAGTAGCTGTTATGACAAAGAAAACATGCGTCAACACCAGGAAAATAGGACAATAGCATATCCAGAAGTGCTGAACGGCAGTTCACCAATGGTGTGTGGGTTTTCATTGAAAGTAATGGATGTGGGTGTTTTGACTCACATCACACGCCGCCTGTGCGCGGTGCCCTTTACACCCACCCTGTGGTATAAGCCAGACTCTGTTGTGTGACAGGGAGCTGAGCAGCAAGACGCTCTCAGCTGGCTACCATGTTCTGAAAGTCTCTGAAACCTGTTATTTAATTGTCGGGCAGCAGAGGTTTGACTTTCACAGAACAAAAGGACATTTGCAATTTGCGGTGCTTACAGTCAGTACAGTCTGCTCCATTGTCTCTACATGTGGAACACAGTCTTATAATTTAGTGACTGTGGATTTTAAGACATAGCTTAGATGTTGTAAACAAGACATTTGTTGGAATGCATGTAGCAGTGCATTTGTTTTGGGCCTGTAGGTGTGTTTTTGTAGAGGTCCAGGTTAAAATAAAAATCAGCCATAAAATTACACAATATAATACTATATATATCAGTGCCACGGAGATGCTGATCAGGTTTTGTCAGTCAAACATCATAGATCAGGCAAGTTACAATACACACACTAAGGCTACAATCACATAACAGGCCTTTAATGCTCAATTCTGATCTTTTTGTTGTCCAGCTCTGGGGTGAACACCACTGAGGTTCTAAAGTGCCACACAGGCACAGATTTAACTGGATGTAAGGCACCAGCGTACACAAATAATAACATTGTTTGTTCAATAGTCAAATCGTTCAATTTCCACACAAGCTGCTTGATTATGTTCCTTCCATTTCCTGGCACGAGGCTTGAACAGAAGCTTCTCCATAGATGTCCAACACATCTGAAGTGTCCTCATCTCACCACTTACCCCTGTCACTGTTTCTACTCTCCTCCACATTTGTTTTTACCAGTCTGTGAGGGGCTGACAATGATCGATGACAACACACAATATGCACAGACAAATGAAACATTAGAAAAAAAAACATATGAATTCTGTTGTGACCACATACAGTATGCAAGTGGCCCAGATCTGAATTCCAAGAATCCTATTTGATTTGTTCACACATCTGTGCAAAGGTTAGGTCTGAGTTGCTTGGATTTGGGCCAGTAGGCATGCAATGTAAACATAGCCTGTCATTACTCAGGTTTTTGCAAGCTGCATAATTAACAATCAGCCTGCTCCCAGACTAAACCCATCAGTAGCCTGCTGGACAACACTGTGTTGTAGCACTAAGGAAAAAGAAAATGCCAGTTTTTACATCAGATTTAGGTACTGATTATTGGATGTGCTCCCTCTGCCCTAGCTGCCAATTTGAAACCAACCAAATATAACTATTCCAATAGTTCACCTTAAGGCGATTATGTATTTATAGGTTAAATGTGTGAATTTGTTCAGGAGTAATTATTGTAGGGTTGGGGCATGTTAAACAGCTTTAACTAAAATAAGTGTTAAATTTAGGATTGGACAAGGAAAGGCTCAGGCCTAAAGGTTAAATGGGAAAAACGTTATCTGAAAACCTTATTTTCAGAAAAAAAAGCACATGAAAGCACATAAACAGAAACTTGAAACAGTCAACAAAGCTGATGTTAAAGACAGAAACTTCCTTACTTCAACCTCCACACCTTTACTTTTGATCTTGCTGAGCTAATGCCTGTTTCTTATGTTTCCTCCACATCACCCATGAAGGTTACATCATACAAAAACAGTGTGTACAGCTTTTGATTAGCTACTTTCACCTTCACCATCAGCATGCACCCTTGTAGAGTGTGACAGCTGAGAAACAGAACAATCAGTCCCTCATCTTCTTTTCTAGTGGAAAATTGCCACATTTGTATCCCACATAACCATTTTAGAGTTGCCACGGCAACTCACCAGGGCCACTGATTTGTGAAGTACTGCGGCTGCGACGGTTGCCAACAATGGCCACCACCCGCGCGCTGAGACTGGAGCGCCTCTTCTTGCTGCCACCACCCACTGTGCCCAGCGCTGTGTCTGACTGGCTGCCGTCGTTGCGCTCCTGGGTGTAAATCTCTCCACTCACACTGGAGCTCTTCAGCATGCTGAGGCCCATCGACGATCGTATCTGCCGACTGGAGAGGGAAGACACTGAGTGACACTGTGTAATGGTGTGATGGAGAGGGAGTGTTGTTATGGTTGCTGTAACCTCTTATATACAGTACTGTACCTTCATTTTAGTAGAACAGAAAAACAGCATGGTTGACAAGAAGTGGTGGATGATGATAACTGTAACATTTCACACTGACTGTGGTTGTGGAAAGATGTTTAATCAAACAACTTGTGAGTCAAACAACAGATGAGTGGTGGGGAACCCAAAAATAATGGAAATGATGATGACAGGCAAGTAAATTATCCTACAGATCAACGCCTGTGTGTGTGGTGCTTCATGTGGTCTACACCTTAAAGAGACCAACATGGATAGTGGTCAAAAAAAGAATATCATCAAATGTTCTAGCAGTCCAAAGCTAATAATCATTTCATGTATTAATGTTCATTCTTCTCAAATGCACCACAATTCGTGGACAGAAGCTGGCCAGCACCCCTCTAGGGGTTCGGAGAAGCTGCTGCATGTCCATCCTATCAAAGGGGGCCACGGTGCTGCAGGACCCGGCTACACTAGCCCTATCCCCCACACCCTCCACTCCATATGGGCCTCTGTTAGGCGCAGACCAATGGCCCAGGGGAGCCAGGGAACGGCTGGGAAGAGGGAGCGTGGAATGAGGCCTCTCCACTGCCTCCTGCAGGGGGGTTAGAGAAGCACGCGCAGCAGAGGGACAGGATGGCAGGGGAGGATCCAGGTCTGGAGGATGGAGGGAGTCCAGGCAGTCACAACACTGGATGCATGCAAAGAGGGATCTGAGACATGCAGTGATGATCAGACAAACACCCACAACACAAACATACACACGTGCAGAAAAGTAAGGACCATATATAAAAAAATAAATACACACATTTTAAAACTCACAATGACAAGTGGGATTATTAAAAAACAACTGAACTGAAACTGAAATGTTCTTTGCATATATGAATATATCATTCATATATCATTGTTTTTGGCTGAAAACTATGATTTGTATGTTTTTATTTTGATAGACTGAAACTACATGAAAACTATGGTCCATGAAAAAGTGTTCAGTTGTTTTATAATTTCAGATATGTATGGACATAAGCATGAAGTTTTGTCAAATTGGTTTGGCTTTATACTGAAAGGTCAACTTTTTTTTAATGATGTTTTCATCCAAATACTAAGTATGTGCAAACAAAGGGCAAGAAAAATCCATGAATCTGAAGATTAATTTGACTTTATTTCTGAAAGATTCACATGTGTAGCACCAAAAGAATGATTTAAAATTAATGAGGAGCATTGGAAACAGTGTTAAATTAGGGTTATATAAAGCAAAGGTCAAAGAAAACAAACAAATAATATGATGTGTCATTGCTGGCTAACACCACCTTAGTTTTCACTCCTGTGTGTGATCACTCAAATCCATACTCATCAAACTGGACTGAAGTACAGTACATGTGAGAGAATCCTCCAAGTACAGATATTAATATCCAGCTCTGAGAGGAACCTGACCTGAGACCAGCTGACCTTGTATTTCACTCCACTACTGAGTCACACCTCCTCTCTCTCTACAAACTGACCACCTGTCTGAATAACAGATAAGCTACATCCCAGGTCTTCTAAAAATGATTGGCCAGTACACACTCACCTCCTCCACTGTCTGCTTTTTAGCCTGATCATGACCTTATTAGAAAATACACACAGTACTCTTCTCTGCCTAACAGCTGATTTTCCTGTATCTGTCTGCCTCTCTTTTTACACTGCTACTGTATCCATGAGATGTAATTTCTCTTATGTTATATAAATAAAACACTTGGAAGCATGACCTTAATATTTTGCAAATACTGTATATATCAAAACAATGCGGATGCTTTTTTTCTTATAGGTGAAATAACAAGGTAAAGGGACAGTTAAACATTCTTTATCTCTAAAAAAAAACAACCCAAACCTGGTGCCTACATTACCCATAATGCAACTGAGTCCCTAACAGTACATTTGGATATTGGCAGTGGTGAATGTAGCCGTGAGCCTCTGGCCACAAGCAAAGATGAGGAGAGAGCAACAAAGGTCTGGTAAGCTCACTTGGTTCTAAATCCACAGGCCCCAGTTGTTTTTTATTTTCAAACTTGTAGTCGACTTTAATGTGTAATGTCGATGGAATTCCCCAATAACTTTGTTTTTCTTTGTTCAATACAAGTAAAATATCTGAAGCTATGCTTCTGCATCAAGGTGATCATAATTTGGCTCTTTTTTTCTGTTAATTCCACTTAAAATAAACTGGAATGCCAACCCTTACTACCTCACTAATGCTCTTGTGGCTAACTCTCTGTCTCACCCCCATCTCCAGAATGTGTGTGAAAGGTTGTGGGGCTGCGCTTTTATAGCCTCTGTTTGGACTGATCTGTGGTAAGGCCATAAAGATCAGGGCCCTCTCTATGCTCCTCCCAGACCTCAATACATTAGCTGGCTAACAAGCTGTGTTACATCACTATCTGGCCCACTGAAGACCACTGGGATAGGTTCATTTGTCCCTGTCAGCACACAGCTAATGGTCAGCCAGGGTGAGTGCATGAAGAGAATGTGGAGATTTGTTTGTTTGTTTGCTTTATAAGCATTAAAGTATGCATTTTAGCTTGGCTAGGCTTCACACTGTGGTATTCATAGAGCTTCTTTTTATGCAAATGTATAGTTTTACTTAAATTGTTTGACTTTTTAAAGATATATGTTTATATGCTGGTGACAAGTGAAACACAGTAAAGTGTCTCAGTGAGGTGCTGGGCCACCATATGCCACCAGAACAGCTTCAGTGCACCTTGGTATTGACCCTCCAAATATCTAAACTCCATTCTTCCAAAAGATATTCCCTCATGTGGTGTTTTGATGAAGGTGGTGGAGACGTGGTCTAACATGTTGCTCCAAAATCTCTCATAGCCGTCTAGCTGGGCTGAGACCTGGTGACTGTGAAGGCTACAGCACATGATTCACATCATTCTTGTTCTCATCAAATCATTCAGTGACTCCTCGTGTCCTGTGGATGAGGACACTGTCATCCTGGAGGAGACCACACATGATTCACATCATTCTCGTTCTCATCAAATCATTCAGTGACTCCTCGTGTCCTGTGGATGAGGACACTGTCATCCTGGAGGAGACCACTCATTCATTTAGGTTTTTCCTTTAATTTGTCACTGATATATGTATGTGTAGATACATATGTATTTCTTTTATTATTAATTTATGCTGTAAAGCACTTTGTAATTTCTGGTTTTGAGAAGTGCTATACAAATAAATGTTTATTATTGTTGTTACAGTTTTTCTCAGTCAGATCAGAAATCAAATTCTCTAACCTACTTGTTCAACCTCCACATCATCCAGTCACTTGTGCACAATTCAAACAAGTTCTAATTATTTTTTAACACACTGCAAATGCTTTGGCACATTCATGCAGTTGATCATGTACAATTGTCTGTTGTTTCCTACATGATCTGTTGCTTATGTTGATCAAAATGTGTTATATAGTTCTCTGCTGAATAGTCTGACCTTCCACAACATTTAGCCTTTAGTTCATTGTAGATGTCATTACATGCTAAATGGGTGAACTCGTTGTCTTTAGTATCTGTCAGGAGGCATAGTTCTATACAGCTTTTTTTGTAAATGTATCCTGAACTGTTGAACTGTTCACTAATGAAAGTCAGGAATTTCTGACAATGGAAGAACAAGGAAATGAACAGTGCAAACTACAGAGAAGCAGAAGAGGAGTCATGCTGTGTGGTGAACGAGTGGAGAAGCAAAAAGAGGAAGAGGGGGTGAAAGAGTGGAGAAGCAAAAAGAGGAAGAGGGAGAAAGGACATAAACATGTTCCCAATGAAATTAGGACCATAGTTTTGGACCATATTGTCAATCATGGCCTTACAATGGCCAAAGCTGGTTGAAGGTGGCTGAATGTTGGGAGAACAACTGTTCTGTCTAGGAGGTGTTTCCTGTAAAAATGTATTTATTCCTTTATGCTATGCAGTGATGTTCTGTATCACACTGACATTACTGTAAAACAGTAAATGTCATTCTCCCACATACAGTAATGTGAAACCTTGTACTGTTGACACTGATGCATGTCATACAGAACAAGTGCAGCCTCAGGTATTTTCAATCATCCAAACCTGAGCCATAGTTTACATAAGAAAATAATTCCAGAGTACACTGTTATACTGGCAACATGACTAAACATTCTGACTGCCATGTTGGTCAGCGATGACACAAGGACTTGTCATTCTGGTGCACTGACATGTTCACCGACATAAGTATTTACTTCTGAGAGATAAACTAAGCATTTTGAATAAGTGACACACGTTTGCAGTGAATCCACTGTGCGGTGCTGTTTGTATGAACTACTGTGAGAAATCCTCTGTTTTGCAAATATCAAGGATGATTTGAGAAATGTACCAAAGTGACTGGGAAAAACTGTATTATAATTATTGCTATTATTAGTAGTAGTAGAAGTAGTAGTAGTATGAAAAGATGGACCAGCTGCCATCTTCAGTGAATTCAACATTTGGGATATATTGATCTTTACCTGCACTCTCTTGTGTCTCCTGCTACAGTGTGCCTCCTGCGCTTCACCTCCACTGAGAAACGTCTCTTTCCTGCTGTCCTTCTCCTCTCCTCCTCTCCGTTCATCCCCCATGAGATCCTCCTGTCCTTTTTCTCCTCCTCTAATGATTTGGATCTGAGTTCAGGTTGTTTGGATTTCCACCATTCATTGCATGTATACGTGTTATTGTGTGTGTGTGTGTGTGTAGATAAGACACAGCATGCAGAAGGACAGAAACATGCAGCGGTTGACATGCAGAAATAAAACAGAAAGACACACAAGGATTAGCATGCATTAAAAAAATCCAGTCACCAAAGATTTAGGCTTATTTCAAAAAGGGTGAGCTGACTGAATGTGGAAGACTGTGTTTAAAAGTAGATGAGCCGACTGACACCCACCCTGTAAACCCTGTAAAGTAACCTTACAGTAAGACTGGCCAATGAAAACTGACCTGAGGCGTCCCCCGGGCCGTTCTGATTGAACAGACATGTAGCTGGTGCTACTGAGGCGGGAGGCACTGCTGGCACGGGAGAGGGCTGACACATCACTCATATCACTGTCTGATGACCTGGCTGACATGTTGTCACTGCTACGCCTCTGTTCTGCATACATCTATAAACAGACAGGAAAAGGTGGAGGATAAGAAAGTATAATGTACATCTCTGATCAAAAATATTCTAGAGCAAATAGACGCTGACCTCCCGTTTGGTCTTGAGGTCTGTCTCATGGTCACGGGAGGAGGAAGGCCGGTAGGAATGCACTTTCATCTGCAACTGTCGGGCTCGCTCCTCTACTGCAAGAGCTGAGACAAAAATGAAAATGCAAAAGTAGGCTAAGTCATAAAAAAAAAAGAACAAAAACCAGGAAAAAGAAATAAGGGACCTTCCCAATAAGAGAGGCAGGGCATATTTTGAGGATGCAGGATTAGGTTTCTAACACTAGAGGGAGCATGATGTGCACTGATAGCACATCAAATGCTGATGTGATGGATGCTTGGAGAGTCACGTACAAATCTCAAGCAACCTGGGAAAATATGCTATTTACTTCTCACTTGGGTTGAACAAACTGGGAAAAGTCAGTGATGTTAAGTTGTCATGACAGAAAACACTGACTAATGAATGTGACAGTACACGACTGCACCTTCCTCATGCTATACTATCTAGCTAAAACAAGCAAGAAGATGTATTTTAAGAAGCTGTTATCAGAGAGTAAACATTATAGTTGATAATGACACATTTGTGGTCTCTAAACAGTATCATCTGTTCAAATTTTGACACAATTTGGGGGTAATTTTGCATTGGCTGTCCATCTGATTAGTAGAGTCTGTCTTAGCAGGAAACAACGTGACTAATGCTGCTTAAGAATGAAAAACCTACTGTACCACCAAAAAACTTTTTTTTAAATGTTTTTGGAAACAGAAATCTCTCATTTAAAACTGAGTTTTGATTCAAAGCTGAAAATCAGTTATTTCTATATGGTGATCTAAGAAATACATTCAAATTCTTATACTGTAGTGACAAAATAAAAGACAAAGCTAAGGGAGCAAAAGGCTGTGCTAGTGACACAAGAACACGTTCACTCAGCTTTGAACATTTTTGCAAGCTGTACTGAATTTATTTTTTGTGCTTTGTACTTAAAGATGTAAATCCAATTTTTATCTGTTTATAAGTGAAAATAAAACCAACTCTGCATTATAACTTAATGCATAAAAAAGAAATGTAAATGTTTAAAATAGCTTTTACAGTTTTTCATCTGGTTAAAACTCATGACTTCACTTATCCCACAGAACATACCTTGCTCTATGCTGCTGCTCTTTGCCGGGAGCTGTGGCAGCTGCCTGCCCCTACGACCTGATGATGGCGTCCCCATTGGAGGAGAGGGGCTGCCATGAGTGTGCGCTCTGACAGACCGTAACGCAAAGACACAAGAAGATAGGAAAGGAGATATAATAACATGTTACTTTAAATTAATTCACCACTAATTGAAATAAAGCCCAAAACAGAATCACAGAAGCTGCAAACTGATGCCCAGCACTAAAGGTCAGAGGTCAAATTAGGAGAGGAATGAATCAGATTTATCAGCAAAGGTGCAGGAGGAAGTTGCAGAAGAGACACTGAGTGTGTTTACATAGTGTATGCATATGTATCTGGGTATTTATATGTATCCCAGATACTATATAATAATATTGAAATAGTTTTATGGTTTTAGTTTTAAAATACATTTTTATATCAACAGCTACACCTCGATGGTTCCCCAAATTTAAATAAACTACATAAAGATATTTACAATGCACTGTCAGCCGGTTACATAACCCACTAACATATCCTACTTCTCAGGATTAACATGATTTTTGTTTCTTTATATATCACATGTGGTACTTGTGCATACAGTGCTACCATACTCAGAGGAAATCAACAGATGGGGGAGTGCGGGCGTGGCGCTGGCAGTAGCATGCACCTGTCCAGTCGTGGTGAGTTTGGGCAAGACCCAGCAAGGGCTGTCTGGCCAAAGGGCCTCAGTGGGCCCCCTCTCCCCCTACTGCCCCTCAGGATAGAGGTGGGCTGGATACGACTGCCATCAGTAAACAGGCACCAGGAAATTAAAAGAAATCAAAATATAAAATCATATAAACACAATAAGATTAATAATAATTACACCAATACAATTTTGCTCCTGTCAGGACTCTGTGTGTAATGTCGCTAGCTGTGTAGGGGTCCATGATGAAAAGAGCACACAGTGTACAGCAGATGTTATGGGTAAAGTCAAAGAACCATCATTAGTCAGACACACACAAGGAAATATTTTTATAATGTTATAACTGCAGTGGCTAAAATGAGCAGAGCTGTGTTTTGGTATTGTTAAAGCAAGACTTCAACATTTTTGGTAATATGCTTTGGCCAGTTTCTGAGCATTAAATCAGAGGCTCTATACCATTCTCAGGTATGTGTGTTAAATATTCAACTAGAGCCAGCAGCCAATTAGCAACAAGCAATAATGTGTTAATTAGCCAGCTTTAGAGTTGCTGGCAGACAGATCTTTTTCACCTTTGGACTGAGTCAGGCTAATAGCTACTGGTGATAGTTTCATATCTGGTATTTTTTTGGAGTGAATGTAGTCGAATTCATGTAGACCATCCACCACAACATTCAACAACTGCAAACCTAGAAAGAGTCAGTGAACGTTCATTAACATGGGGGGAAAACAGCTCTTAAAAATTTAATCTGCTAGCATTCAAAGCTACATTCTGTAGTCAAAATCAATATTCCTCTACAGAGAAGGGGTGACAACAATATGAGATGAGATGAGTGATTGAATGAATGATCGTACCTGTACCCCTCCAAGCTTTTTTTGTTCCCCCTGTGACAGTTCGGACTTGATGTATTGCTACACTGCCTGTTTCAGCAAACAGCAACCACAGAGAGAGGAAGAAAAGCAAACATGATATGGAGAATGGTGGACCACAGGATGGTAAAACCGAATATTGACTGATATGTTGCAAAAGGACTGCAAGCCCAGTTTATGGGTTGGGTTTTGTGGTTTGCAGAAGCAACAGAGCTGAGAATTGCACATTTTGTAATCTTTTTTCTCATCCACCGCTAACAATGTTGCAGCAAAGAAAACGCTTTCAAGCCAGAGGAGTAGTGAAAATTCAGAGCAGGAGCTCGGCAACGAGAGCAGGTGCAGCAGAATAAAAGTAGGATTACACAGCCTTAGACCTCAAATATTTACAGGAAAAGGGACGGAAACAGTGCTGATCCCAAAATCTGTGCAGCGCTATCGTCTATGGGATCAGTTCTAGGCTACAGGATAGGCTTAGAAATGAGGGGGCAGGAAGGTATAAGCAGGCAAGCAGAGCTGTAGAGTAGCACTTAAGGAGTAGGCACAGCAGAGGGGAACAGGCTTGGTATACCTGTCTTCCTCAAAGGCCACATGTTCTACTAAGATCCTGGGACTTGGGGGAGTCTTGCTGGGCAAAGAGCTGGAGCACCTAGAGGGGAGGAGGAGCATCCTGAGGTGGGAACACCAGGAGAGGTCTTTAATGAGTAACAGGGTGAGTCAAGGCCATGAAACTGAATTATCTTTAACCTTCAGAGTACAGTATATCAGACAAACGATTCACCTTGACTTGACTTGTACATTTCAAGTCAAAATATGGCCTGTATGAACTCTAACAATGTGATAAATATACTGAAACTTCACTTAGGTAATGCTATCTACCAACATATTTGTGGAAATTCCTTTTTTTACTGAGAGTTACATGAAAAGAAATAGAATCAGGAGCAAAGTTTGCAGAAGTTCACAGATTAATAGGTTACATTTGTATAAGTGTAAACACAACAGACAAATCTTTGACAGAGCTGCCTTTCCCTCTTTGAGTTTTTGTTCCAATCTGCTATAAGATAAATAAACAGCAGTAACTTCACACTGAGAATTTACTTTACAGACCCAGGAATGAGAACTTGTGGTGTTACAGGGAGCTATATACATATACAGTATGTGGGACTATTTTGTATCCAGCCACTGTGACTTTTATTCCCTTTGGACAGAGCCAGGTGCTTTCCTCTGTTTTCAGTCTCTGTGTTTAGCTAAGAGATTGGCTGTAGCTTCTTATTTAATGTGCAGATATTAAAATGGCATCAATTTCCTCATTTAAATCCCAGGAAGAAAACAAATAAGCACATTTCCCAAAATATCTGAGTAAAAATCACATTCAGCTAACCTATCTGGGATTTACGTATGTACAGCACATTTGTAAGCTCTGTAAGCTTGTCTGTCATTATTTATAATGTTTCTGCTAGAAAAAAATACAGTAGTAGCAGTGACAGCTTTTTTCTCTTTGAAATTAAAGGTACATTAACTGAGATTTTACACATTGCCTAATGTGTTCAGAGGTTCGAATCTCAGTGCCTGCAGTGCACATGTTGAAGTGTCCTTGGGCAAGACACTGAACCCCCAAGTTGCCTCCGATGGTTAGAGCCATCGGTTGAGTTGGCGCCGCAGATGGCTGCCTTGGTTCTCGGTATATCCTGATATACTTGGCATTTGGTTGTTTTCTGTATTTGCTGTGTTTTCTAAATTCTGCGCATCTGTTGTCAAATTGGTGAAAGCGTTTTCTTAATTTGCTAGTGTTTTGTTTATTTGCATGTGTTTTCTCAAGTAGCATTGCAGTGAGCTCTCAGGGCCACTGTAACCCTCTGTTTTGACACTTGGTCCAGACATTAGCCCTGCTTGCTACCTACCTTAGGTTATAAAAAGTGTTTTAGCAAATGCAGGCTGTCATTTCCAACAGCTAGCCACAATGGAGCTCTCATCTTCTAAAAGTCCAAAACTGTGGATACCAGAACATGTTCTTTTGCAAAGAGAGAGCAATAACCAGGGTCAACATCGGTTTGGTGGAGAGCATTAAAAACAGCCAATGGACTGCAATTTGATTTAGATGTGGTGTTCTTTCCTCTGGATGCGTCAGCATCTAAAGCTAACATGTTTGTTTTGGTAACATTTGTGACTTAGCATGGCTGTGATTTTACCTTTGTGCTGAATTGATGTGATTTTAATTTGGGAGGAATTGGAGCTTTGTGTAACGTTGGCACTTTGGTAACCCCGTTTGGGACTGTCTCCTCACTGTCAACCTCTTCACTTGACACTGTGCTGAGGCAATGGTGCTGTAAAGCTGGGACTTGTTAGTCAGCTAATGGTGGCTTCAAGCTGCTTGTTATTGCTAGGAAACAGGATGTGTCAAATTGTTTTGAGTTTCCACACTTTGTAGAGGTTGAAATAAATTAGGTAATGCACCTTTAGATGTTGTGAGGACTTCACATTCTAAATTCCTGGTGGATGCCTTTTATGAAATTGTGTAATGGTAATCTCATTCATGTATGAAAGGGACACATGGCATGAACTGGAGTGAAGACATGCAGCATTCTAAAACCCATAAATGTTGAATGATTCGTCAAGAAAATTTGAAAGTTGTTACAATCAGCCGAGTCTAAGATTATTCATTTTGTATTCAAAAATAGGTTCTTATGCAAATTAAATTCACTTTATTCACGTAATGTGTTAATTCGCATTTTTTTAAAAATACCTGTCTCTGTCAAAGGAGTGAAAGTTGGTGTCTGGTCTCAGACAAGTGGTGCTGGCACTCCTCACTCTGTCCAATGACGGCTGTAGGTCACTGTGCCGCCGCAACATGACAGCAGAGAGAGAAATCGAAATGGAGACCAGATGTGCAAGGACAGAGGATGCAAGCAGAGGTGTTGGGAAGATTTGATTGAGAACAAAAAGGTGACAAGTAGTAGGTAAACAAAAGCAAATACAGTCAGAAAAAGGAGAATAATGAGAGGTAATGTTAAAAAAGTGAGACAGAAGGAGAGACAGAGAGAAAAAGAAAGGCCATCAGATAGTGCAGTAACATGTAATGGCTCTGATGCCTGTATTTCCATGTATCATAGCCAGTCATTCCTTGTGGCCACACTGTGAGACCATTCAGATGGAAGGCTGGTAAGTTGCCATGGGAACCAGGTCTTAGAGCAAGAGGAAACTGCTTCTAAGTGTGTGAGGGAGTGAATGAGTGAAGAGGAGAGGAGAGCAGTCAGTGCTCACATTTACTCTCTGCCGCTGTATGTTTGTCACGTCATGCTGCTCTATGACAGCAGTTATTTTCAGATGGTTAGCTACATAGCGTCACATGATATTACATATAATGTTTCCAGGCAAGATGCTGGGCATGGATGGCAACGTGCTTTAGAGTTTGTTGTTCCTATAATGTTCTGCATTTGCCATAAATCTCTGCTATGCCTTCGTAAACAAGAAAGGGAGAATGTTTCTGGGTGGTAAGAGGTCGAGGGAAGAGGTGGAGTGTTAAGTTGGTGTGTTCTTACCTAACTGTGACTTCATCAGTGAACCTGAGCACACGATGTGTAAGGATGCTACGAGGTATGGTACTACCCCCTTCCTGCCTGCGGGGTGGTTTGCTGTTTAGGCATGCAGGGAGGGTGGAGCTGCCAAAGCCCCACCCACAACAGGTGGGGAATGACCCACGTGAAAAGAAAGGCAAAGGAAAACAAAAATGACACTTGAAAATGACAGAAATAAGCAAAGACAAAATAACTGAAGGGGGAAAACAAAAGTATAAATCTAAGGAGGTTTCCACAAATGATCAGAGGAGAGATAAGGAAACAGGATTCACACTATATGTGATACTGATTTTATATCCATCAACAGATCTAAAGCAGTTGAGGTGTCATGCAATGAGGAAAGCAAGCTAGAGTACGCCTACAGTAAATGTTTAGAAGTGACATCAAAAGTATTAGTGCAGAGAGAAATGAAAGAAAACGCTTATCCAGGACGTCTGTCTGCCCCGTGGTTATGTGACCAGGAGTGAAGCATAACTGTAACTATGGCTTATAACTGTCTTTTTAATGTGGGTTATAGGTAAAGACAAAGAGAATTTAAAAAGTATGCTACATGTCAATTATGCCAGGATCAACATCTGATAAAGAACAACGATGATGGTTTTGTATATTTTAGCCCACTAACACAGACATATTCTATTACTGCCAACCATTTCCAAAGCATTCCATAAGTTTCTGAATGATTTCCCAAGCAGGCATCACAATGAGGTACTTTAGCTATTTAGTATTACAGTACATTTTTATAAAGTACAGAGGACTCAAACATATTTTAAAAAGCAATGCTAAAATTGGTGTAGTGGACTCTAAGATGCTCTAAACTTTAGCCATGTGGTTTAAACTCCAGCAACTGTACAGCTGATCTTATACTTCCCACTATGCTGCTAGTATAATGATACTCCATATACAATCAAACACCCAGTGTTTTCCAAACACTGTTGTTAAAATACAATTTTATTTTAATAGCAGTTACACTTTTATATAGGTACAGTACATGAAAGTAACCTCTGACACCCCTGTGTATTTTGCACACTGGATGCAGGTTTTAGTAAATTACAGCATATAATTGCTGCAAATTAGGATTCAATGTTAAGGGAGCATTAATGTCAAAACCACATTTTGTGAATATTTTATTGTTGCACAGATATTTCAGAGTGGATCAAAGAGGTGAACCATCTAACTAGCCTAGATTTGGTTGGTCCACCCTAAAGGCACAGCATTACTACCACTATAATTGGTGTGTTTAAAAAAAATTGGCACAATATTGGCACTTGTCTGAGTTCCCATGACTGCACCAGCAACCCCATTTTCTCTATCTAGAATCTACAAAATCAGTCTAAAAGTCTGATATTTTTGTCAAGGCTTTTAGGGGAGGACCTAAAATGCAGACATAGACTGAGGAATAGTATGTAGTAGATTTAATATAATTGACACCAGACTGAGAGACAAATGATACAACCTCGGGAGCTCAACCTGACTACCAAACACTACAAGGAAACAGTTGAGTCAGGGAGCTAAACAATAAACTGAAGCACACAAAACTAAACTCCGAAAACCCAAGGTAACAAACCAAAAATCCAAGATGACGGGTAAAGCCACAGTCCATAAGAGAGGCAGGAGAAAGAGTCCAAGAGTTTGTAAAAGGAAACAAAACCGGAAACATACAGAGCCACAGGACCAATGGGTACAAGCAGGGTGTGGTGAGCAGATGAACCAGGAAACAGCTGAGGGAAGTTAGGAGAATATAGAATATAAAGGCTTGAAACATCCAGACAATAAGCAACAGGTGAAAGCAATGAGTATTAATCAAGGGCCAGAGTAAAGCTGAGGCAGGCAAGATGACAAAAACAGGAAGCTCTTACAAAATAAAAGTCCTAAACAGGAAACAGGAAAGTCCAAAACCCTACTGTTTTTTTTTTTTTGAAAATGGCATGTAATGTAGAGAAGTATATATGATTCACAATGCAAAAATGTAACAGCACTGATAGGGGCCTTCAAAGGATTGCATAATACAGAGGGAAAAGCAACACATATACTTTAGCTAAAGTGGCACCACAGAGCATCTTGGCACATACTCTGACCAAAGCAAATACAAGCAGCACAGTGGTCTGGCAGACATATGGGTATTTATTGCATTAAGAGAACACCTCTGCAACTAAATGACCCATAAACTCCACATCTGAGTCCGGGAAAGGTGGACAGGCACAGAGGGGGGTACGCAAGAATGCCTTTGAACCTAAAGGCTTACCTGTAAATATCTTTATAGATAGCGTTTACTAACAGGGGCATTTTGGGAGGTAGTGTGTTGTTGTATCTATCTGTGCCCCTGGTTGAATGAGTGGGCATCATGCACATACAACAAGAAAAGAACAAAACAATACACAACTGCTGTGAGTGAACACATCAAATGCAAAAAAAAATAAAATAATTAAAAAGGCTTTATCTTATTTTAGGTCAGCCGCTGAACAGGTTTCTAATCTAATCCTCTTATATAGTGATTAGTCTATTGTGTTCTGGTGATACACAGTAGTTGCACATGACTTTTTCAGTGTGCTACAACTACTTGGTGCTGGTGCGATTTGCTGAATTTTGCATTCAGGCAGGTGCAGAAAAGCAGACACACACAAGATCAATTCAAGACAATGATCACACTCTGCTTCAAAAATATTAAAATTAAGTGTGTTAAGATGAAGTTGTTAAAGTATAGTGAGGATGGAAATGATGATAAAATGCCACATTTTATTAAAATAAAGCTGAATGGTGGTTGTCTTTTGTTCTTTTTACCTGTTTGTGTGCAGGCACTCGGCACTCCCGCCCCGGATAGACCTGTGCATGTCCAGGACCTCACTGTCATTGCCATGACAATGGGTGAACAAACAAAAAACAACACAACAGAAGAGGATGGCAACTCAGACAGGCAAAGTGAATTTATGAATGACAGAAAGCAGGAAATAATAATTTTGAGATTTCAATTAAGTATGCATTAATCGATACAGAATGACAGAACAAACTCAGCATGTTGCAATGACTAGTTTCAAGCTGTTAGTAGAATTAGTTTGTTAATATCACATTACAAACATTGATTCAATGTTTATAAAATGTAAATAAATGTTAGCATTTAAAAACTCCATAAGTATTACTTGGAACTTTATTTATTATTGGTGCAGACTAAAGTTGCTGTCAAATCATTGCTGAATGACCCACTATGAGTGCTGATCCAGTGTATGTATGTTTTGTACACAATATTTATTTTAGGTCGACACACACTGTCCTAGCCTCTTCCCACAACCTCAGACAATTCTCAGCGGTCCCAAAAACAGGTTACCTGTCCTCAGAGTACTCATAGTCCGAGTCACCGGAGCGCTGGCGCTCCAAGCGGGAGTCATGGTAAGGAGAGGGGTGGTGGTTCTGGTGGATCTCATCCAAACTCCTGGTGAAACCAAGAATGAATGTATGGTTTTTATTTAGGTATGATATGAATCTTGGTCTGTAGTTAATGATTCAGGCAATTCAGTACTGTATGTCTACCTTTACTTGGTCTGATCAGATACAATACACATGTGATACAACAAAACTACTGATTTAACTCAATTAGATTTTATTCATAAAAATAAAGATGAGTAGAGAGGCCCTGACGTTCTTGTTTAGATTCTGGTTCGTTCGTTAGATTTTGGTACCTTAACTATATAGTGGTGCTCCAAAGTTATATATATATCATTATTATACCAAGATAACACACTAAGCCTCCTCCGGAACAGCTAATAACAGTGTCACAAAAACAGCCATGTACAGAGATGTGTATTACTTAGCAGTGATTTGGCAATAAAGTAGAGATGTTGAAAGGTGTTAAATAAATGCCAACTATCTGCATCAGTTGTGTGACCCATATGTGGGACACTGTGCTATCAACACTCAAACTAATTGTTTTGGACTACACATTAATCTGAATAAAGTGCAAAAATGTCTGGATATATTCACTGCACAGTTCTGCTTGATCTTTTCTCAAGATACCTCTGTGAGGTCTATTGTCATTGCTGCCAAATCTCAGTCCTCACATGAGCTCATGAAGCTAGAGTAGGTCAAAGCTTTAGATACGGGCTTTTGCTGTCACCACAAACAACACATGCTCAACTGACAGTTCACCACATAATTCTGGCAGGTGGTGCCAACCTTTGCATGGGTACATGTGCAGGCCGGGACCGGGCTCTGCAGGAGTCCTCTCTGTGGGGAGACACGGAGCGGGAGCGGTGTTGGACAGGACGCTGCTGCTCAGGCACAGCCAACGTACTGCCTCGATCTCTCTCTCTGGAGTTACGCTCTGCACCTACACACATGGCATGTACACAGAGACCCGGCATGGATGCAGACACACACAGCAGCAAATAGCAAGATTCACACACACACATTTTTGCAAACATGTTTGTCGATTCATAGATTTGTATGAATATAACACACACAAACATGGATACACGCACAGAAACACACACACACACACACACACACACACACACACACACACACACACACATCCAGGCATTAGATGTGACTCCTTCTATAAGGGTGCATAAGTTGTGAGTGTTGTGCTAGTGACTATGGATGCCATTGTCTTACAGACTGTAGAACATCATAGCGGGATGTTTTACAGCAAATGATTAGCTAGCACACAGGTTAGCTGGTCAGTTGAGCTACCCTGAGTGGCTGACTGTTTCTGCAATGTCTCTGTCAGATCTGACATTTGCTCACAAAGCTTGTTTTAAAGTTTGACGAAAGAGATTAGACTCTTAACACCTCGGGGACATTTAACCACTGCAGTGGCAAAAAATAGGTACAGGAATTTACTAACATATGTTTTAATTACTCACAACATGATATACACATTTACTGTGTGTACATAAATAAATATGTGGTAGCAAAGAAACTAGCTTTGATTCCTAATGTGCATTTTGGTACAAAACATCTAATAAATCAGTTTCTTGTTAAATTTGGGATCAAGTTTGATAACTGTGTTTTATTCCCAGCTATATGGATGAAGCTGTAGTTTATGGTTCTGACTAGCATCTTCTCCAATGTTTAGAGCCATTTGCCATACACCACCAAGCTAACAACAAAAACATGGTTTCTCAAAAACAAATAAAAAACTAATTCAATTGATAGCCAGAAGGTAAACCTACTGTACAATATTAACACTGACTCTTAAGATTGTCTTTTAAGGAGACGCATAAGAAACAGGAAATAGGGGAAAGGGAGAAAATACTGAACCAAGAGCTCCCTACACTTCATATTTCTATTGTGCATTTATCTCTGTAAAGAATCAGATGTACATTGTTCTTGCTCATTAAGCCTCCCTAGGTGGGAAACTACTGTATACCTATTTGGCATTTGGAGAGGCCAAAATGAACTATAACGCAGGTCCACATTTTTCTGAAAGGACATAAAACCACAGCAGAAACAGTCAAACAACAAAACAGTTGTAGCGATTCTACTGAGCAACATAACACAAATTCAGTTTATGCTTTGTATGTTCAGGGTCCTTTCAGTGATGTACACAACAGGACTAAAAGCATGCACTAGGATAGCAGGAGACTCTGTGGAATGGCAGAGAACCACTGTAGCTCTACAGTCTAACATGCACTCAGTGCTTCAGTGCTTTGACAGCCAGCAGAAGAGGAGAAACTGCAGCATCAGTGAAGTACAGTACAAACTGCAAGAGTATAAAGGCTGTAAACTTTTAACACTGCAATTCAAATTTAGCCCAGTACCAATATGATGAATTGCAAAAGAGGGTTGCTTTTGCTGAAACAGCAAAGCTTAATTATTTTAATTTTTGTGTAGTTTGTTCTAAAGCATACACTGGAGCCAAAAGGAGGCTGGGAGGTTTGGGAGAAGCAGATGGAGGAAAGATGCTACAAGATGCTCTCTCACCCAGTGCTGGACACCTACAGGCTACTACAAGGAGATACTCAGTAACCATGCCCCCCACCCACCTTTAGTCACTACCATCAAACCATCATCAAACTCTGTATCAACGATGCGATGAGACCCTGCACATGCCCAAACATCCACAACACACATACACAGGAGAGGGTGAGGTTGAGAGGTACTGTTGTCTCCCACACTGAGAGACAAAAAAGAGGCTCAGTAAAGGAAAAGTTAGCAATCACACACTCAAACATAGGGTCACATAGGTGTTAAATCATACACACACACGAAAGCCTGTACATGTACCAAATATAACCATACATACTCTGTAGTTTCTTGCTGGGGCTGTCTCCATGGCCATGTCTGCGTGGGAGGTACGGGGAGGGCTGTGGCAGAGGTATAGAGGACACATCGTGTGTCTGGAGTTTATACCAGTGAGGAATGTCGTCCAGCAAGGCCGTTTCCAACTCTATCAGGATCTAAGAAAGGACAAAGAAGAAATGATGGAAGGGGAGATGAGCGAGCAAAAAACTAAGCGTCAGGTGGGTCAGGCAGCTGAGACCATCTTTACAATAGAAAATACCAACTGTTTTGACTTGTTGCCCAAAGAGGTACCAACCTGTGAACTCCTACCATAAGTCACAAATATTTTTGAGTTGTAACACGTTCAAAAATATTTTTGTTTTGCTGAGTATTTAATCTGAAAACATCTGGAAGCTTAAGGAGCTGATATCAGCCAATATTCTACAAGTTAAGAATCAGAAATTAGAGAACAGACTGAAATTTTTCACAATATTCTCTAATTTTATGAGGTTTTCTTCTTTTCTATCTCATTAATCACTTCATGGCTGCTTAGTCTAGTTTTTCTTTAATGAATGCATTATAGACTAATCTTGTGATGACAGGTGTTGTTTAAACCCACATGGCTTCATCAAAACTTCTAGTCAAGATCCTGCTGTATGTAAATAATTATGCACAACTCACTTACAATTTTCAATGTTGTGTAAAGATGTGATCAAAAAAATGGAATCATTTATAGTATGTTAAAATACTGGAACAAGCTGATTATGATGCTTTAGATAACATATAGCACATTCATGTGATTGTCTAAACCAGTGGTGGAAAGTAACTAAGTACATTTACTCAAGTATTGTACTTAAGTACAATTTTGAGGTATCTATGTTTTTCTTGAGTAGTTCCATTTTCTGTTACTTTATACTTTGACTTCACTAAGTTTTAGAGGCAAATACTGTACTTTTTACTCCACTACATTTATTTTATTACTTTATTTACTAGTTACTTTTCAGAATCAAATTAATACAAAAATACACTATAATTATAAGTTAAAAATAGCTCCCCTTCACCAGCTACGGTATTAAACGTGATGTATATAATAATACATCAGCAATTATAATACCTTAATATGATATAAAGGGATGTGAAATGTGCCATTCTGCATAATGAGTACTTTTACTTTTAGTACTTTAAGTATGTTTTGATGAAAATATTTTTGTACTTTTACTTTAGTATCATTTTGAATGCAGAACTTGTAACAAAGTATTTTTACTCTGTTGTAGTGTTACTTTTACTTAAGTAAAGGGTTTGAGTACTTCTTCCACCACTATGAAAAAGGGAATAAAATTTAAAACAGTTTAAAACTGTAGTAAAGCACATCAACATAGTGTGTCACCCCCTCCCCATTTCAGATTTTTTCATGCCATTCACCAAGTGCTTGGGAACTTTTTGTGCATTTTTCTATGATATTGTAAAATGTTGACCCTACTATGTAAAGTCCCTTAAGATTAAATTTTTGTTGTGATTTATACAAATAAAATTGAATTATCACTTGTTATCTGCCCATAGTTACAGCTCAGGAAGTCCCTACTCCACCTACTAGAAAATTCAGTAGGTTGTCATCATACCATATAGAAGAAAGCGTTTCGGCTTTATGCACTAAAATTATGTGGTTAGGTTTAGGGAAAATTCTGGCTTGACTTAAAATGCTCAGTGATAAAACACAACATTTCAAACTGGACTTGAACACCTTTCTCCTGTGAGAAAGTCTTAAAGGGCTTTCAGACAGGATGTATTATGCACTGAGCCTAACCCCCATGCTGAGCGCAGGGGAGGAGGGCGCACACGTGCAAATTGCACACGTTGGGTGCCAGTTGCTAGGTAACCAAATAGCTTTCCAGGAGGTGGTTAGCAGATATTAACTAGTTTTTCGAGCAGCAGACTTGGATGCACAATGTATCTGTCTACATGTCAGTGAAAAGCTCTGGCCTTAGTTCTACTGATGAGGAGGAGGAGACGAGCTGCAGCAAAGAAGAAGAGATTGTGGGTCCGCCAAAATCAGCTTCTCCTCCATTTTCTTTGTAGTCTGTCAGGTTCTCTGTAATTGGTAGCATTAAGGTGTCGTCACAGAGCGCTGTGCCCAAGTTAAACTATTTTTAATTTCAGTGCAGCGAGCAGGGACAGCACTGCGTCCTATTTGAAGGCCCCTTTATGTTATATGACATATCCATCCAGCCTAACTGCCTTCAGGTGACGATTTACACTATTTACTATTGGTGTTTCTCAAGTCTTTTTTAAGGGTCATCGTTTCCCTCACGTGCGTCTTTTTTTTGTATCTTAGTTAGAGAAACACAACCTATGTCACCTCATTTCATCCTTTGTTCTTGACATAATCACTGCAACCACAAGAGGTCACCTAATTACCACATCTATCAATGCTGGGAGGTGTAGGAGGCCTACAGTGTGTCTGATAACGACTGGTAATAGTCATTGAATTGTGTCACAACACTGAAATCGACTGGTGTGTCCCCCACCTCGCCCAGAAATTCACTCTCCTCCTCCTGAACTCTAGGCTGATCCCAGACTGTGATCTCCAGCATGCGTTCCCTGAAATCCCGCCGGTGTACATGAGAATATATGAAGGTCTGGTTCCACTTGGGCTCAGCACTCTTCTTCACTGTTTTAGTCCGCCGTTTACTCTTATCACTAGAACAGAGTGAACAAGCAGTGTTAAGATTACAAGTACAAAGTGTGTTTGTGACCTTGACTTTAAAAGTAGTCAAAATAACAAGCATAAGCAGTAAATTTATGTTAGGAAATATTTTTGAGAGGGGCCTACTAAATCAGGATGACCTTACCTCCTATCAGGCAGGAAGTACATCTTGACATAAGGGTTCCGAGGTCGTCCATCTGGTCGGGATGGTAGGTCTATGGCTTGAAGGACGTTGACAATCAACTGATGGCCTACTTTGTCATACCACAGCTTCACCTGAATTGATATGTGAAGGGAGTTAGCATCTATCCATATCTGTATCTGTTCACATGAACTTCTGTTTACCCTCTTCCAGACACTCACGGAGAGCTGTCCAGGCAGTACAAGAGGAAGGTCTCTGAGGGTCCCAGGGCTGGTAGGAGACATCACTGATATAGAGGGACGGTCCATCTTTTGTGACTCAAAGGAACTAGAGCCTGCTGAGGAACAAACAGAACAGTTGTCAGGTTTGCTCGCCCGCTCTGGCCTCCCTCACCTTTCCTACTGTCTCTTGCCCCTTTAAACTAATCACGTTCACCTGTTTCTCACTCCCTTCTCAAC